>NW_009230798.1:0-5888 GCF_000690835.1 Fulmarus glacialis
AGGCAGCGGGAGCACGGCAGCAGGCCGCTCTCTGCGTGTTTCCATTTCTGTACCCCCTCTAATCACATCTGCAGAGGTTTTTGCGCCATCTCGATGCTCTTCCCGGGCTTACTGGGGTTAGCTGAGCGCCCTGCCGCCGGAGTAAGGGACGAGCGAGCGGCAGAGTTGCTCTTTCAGCTGAAAACCGTGGGCGGCTGCGCTCGGGTGCTGATGATCGCAGGTTGAGTCCTTGCCGATGACTCAGTGCGTGCGTGGACATCTGCTCGGAGAGCTGCTGCCCTCTCCGTCGAGAAGTCCTGGAGCTGGATTTTCATAATGAGGTTTTTCAGCGCCAGACACAGTGTGTTTAGAAACAGAATTTTCTGCTGGGAAGAGTTAAATTGCCAGCTTTATACAGTTATATAACATTTGCTGGGTTTTGTGTGTTGTTTTTTTTTTCTCTCTTTAAGATTTGTCATGACAGACCAAAAATAAAGCAGAAGGGAGCAGAAAAATATCCGGGCTGAACTGCACTTATGAACTGGATTCTCCACTCCCATGAGATCATTTGTGGGATAGGTTTTGATTTGGTAAGCTATTTAACACAAAATTGGAGAGAAAAATAAAAGGCTATAGGAGATTAAACAGTACTTTTTTAAAAGCTAAAAGTCAGCAAAAATAAGACTTAAGCTAAACAGCATAAATTCATTTCTTTAGGAATTGTGCTACCGTAAAAGCAATAAGCGTTTAGTTTAAGAGTGGGCTCTGAACCCTTTGAAAGAATCGTGTTATGCACGTGCAGTCATAAATTAAATGAAGTCCTGGCACTTGGAAGAGCAGCATTGCTTTCCTGTGTGCTTTTACTGTATTTTGTGTACTGATTTAGTGTATCATGTCATTTACATTACGTAATACGGAAAGGACCCCAAAATACTAATTCTCTTAAGAGATTGCTGTTTACTTAAGTACGTCATCCCAAGCATTTACAGAGGGTGATACCGGCTAATCCTTATTGTCTGATTTCCTAAGTAAATGATTTTAGGGATCATTTGTATTAAAAAAAACCCCAACTACTCTCAACTGGCTTTCTGGTTGTACTTAGCAATGTATCCCTACTGTACTTAGCGAGCTTGCTACTGTACAAAATGAATGAAAGATGACAAAAGGCAAAGATTGAAGAAGAGCACTGGGAATTTTGAAAGACTTTCACTTCTGCACTGCCATTTTTCTCTTTCACTGTATTCTCTCCAACAGTTTAAACAACTGCTGTAGATGAACCAGGTTGTGCAGGTGGAGCTGGTGTTTAGTAAGGCATGCTACTTTAGTAAGTCACCTGTAAAACAAAATGATCTTTGATGTTTGAATAAATGCAGTTGTTCATACTACTTTCTTGGTCAACAACATTATCTGAAATGTAGCTTGGAGTATCCACCTTAGTACTAAGCACTTTTGAAAAAAACGTGGAGTAAGTATTCAGTCAGTATTCATGAAGCTGGGGTAGTCTTCCTTTGTGAGAACAGATACTTGTTAAAAGCACCTCTTTTTGTCAAGCAAATCATGACGTGCCATGCCTGTATTCTTTTCTGTGACACTTTGTAAAAAGGGGATATTACCGTAGGGGGTAATAGGAATATGTGTGGGTGTGGTGGGGAGCGGGGAGAAGAAGTTTTGGAGAAAGTCAGAGAAGGTCCAGCCAGGATGCTGATGATATCATAAGAGAGACAGAAGTGAGAAAGAATCTAGAAGCCTTACCAGAGACCTACTGCTTATCCCCAACATTTCAAAATGGGATTTTAAGTCGGAGAAATAAGTATGAAAATGAATTATCTATACTCTGTGGTTCCTAAGGTATTTGAGAGTGTCTTTAATGTTTCCACTCTAAAAGGGGGTTAGTTCTTTTCTCTGTAGACTGCATTTCAAAGGCAGTCCCCTAGAGTGAAGTTCAGCTTTGGCTTCAAGCACAGAAATTTAGCTACGAGAATGTGAGTGAGGTATCTTAACTTTCCATTGCAGACAGTGGGGGTGGAATTCAGGTTCCTCCACAAGAGCCATTTGAACCTTTTGCTTTAATACATTGAAAGGGGGCCTTCAGATACAGCACAATGTGACTTCTGGACAGACAACTAGATGCCAGGCCGGATTAGCCAGGACAACTCAAATGGCACAAGATGCCATATTTAGGCAACCGAAGTTAACTCAATACATTCAAAGGAGTTTGCACCTTAAAGTAGATACTTCCATTTGGTCAGCTGAGTAAGTCTGCATACTCCACTGACTGCACTGAGAAGACCTATAATGACCATGACAGTGGCTTAGACACTTGGCTGACAGCAAGGTGTCTATGCTTAGGGTCTCAAATTCAGGTGCTGAATCCTGTCCGTGCAGGCTTAATTTACTTAACACTGGTGACCAGCATTGTTTGAGACAGCCATACAGCACAGTCAGTTATCACATAGGACCTAAGGAAGACCCACATCTTTTGGAGTGGCAGCCAGTCCATGCATTCAGGTTGTCTGAAGCTCTCTTCTATGAAAACTCACGTCTGAAAACTCAATTCTTCAAACATTTTCTGAGAAAATACCTCTTTCTTTAAGTTTCCTTTTTTCTGCCCACAAAGAAGTTTTATGTACAGCCTCAATCTTTTCTAAAAACTTTGAGCTGTCTAAGCCTAAGTATGAATGAAATAAAACAAGACCCTTCTTTTCCAGAATCTTTATTGCTATAGAAGGCAGACTCTTAAATGGGGAAAAAAGATGGGGAAGGGAACCTGGATGCCATTTAAGAAACTGAAAAGTGTGAGTGGCTGAAAACTTGCTGTTCTGTGAAGTTGAAGGTTGATCAAAACCTTTACAAGACAGAGGGCTGAAAGCATTAAACTTGAGTGGTTTCGTTCAGGAAAGGACTGGAAGTAAAGAAGGGTAAAGGAAAACCCGTGTGATACGGGTTTGGAGAGTAACAGTAAAACCAAACAAATCTACAAACATTGGGAAGAAGTCCAGGAAAAAATAACAGATAAATCATGCTTTTCTAAGAAGGCAACGCAGAGAAAGAAAATCTGATACACATTGGATACATCTCTCAGAGATTATTCCATATTGAGCTTAACATTCATTTGGATAGAAGGGTGGGAGAAGACCCATCCCTAGTGGGAGAGATCCCCTACCACTGCTTTTTTTCGTGACATTTCTTTGTTTCTGTTCCCTCAGAAAACCATTCTGACAGTTAGCTCCAGGATTTCTCTTATTCTTCCATCTTTTTTCCTCCGAAAATGAAAAGACTTCCTCTGCCTTCAGAAGATTTTTTTTATGTGACAGAGAGTCAGGTCATCTTTTTATTCTTTTCAATATTTTATGAGAAGCTTGGCAAGCTTTAGAGATTCTTTAAGTTTTAGGACTGAGAGAGAAGCAACTTAACCTTATGCTTTTGTGCCAAGAGAGAATGCACTTTTCCTGGTGAAATGTTTAAGCCAGCCACTTGAACATCCTCCAACCTTTTCACCTTTTCACATCAGTATCGGCTTGAAGTCACAGCTGCTACAGATACCATCATGGGGCCGGAGCCAATAAAAGAGTTAAAGCATCTACAGCAGGACTTAAGTGGAATTGTATTGCCTGAGCCTGGACCTGGTGATCCAAAAGCCACCTGTTCATTTGCTGCCTAGCTTGATTAGATGCCTTCCTGTAGGGCTGTGAAGTTCTCTGGACACTTCCAGCCAAATTAAACAACTCAATACCTTTCTTTTGTCTGAAGTGAGGGGAAGGTTGGGAGGGCGGGCTGTGCTCCGTCTACAAATGCTTGAGGGACCCAATCTGTTAGATATTTTTGGAGCATGCCTAATGACCTCGCAAAAATGCAATGGATGCTTTCCCCTGAAACACAGCCGAAGAGGAGGCAGCAGTGCTTCCATGCCAAGTACACATACACGCAGGCACGCACACCAGATACAACACCAAGTGTTCAGGGTTAGGCTACAGATACACCAGATACAACACCAAGTGTTCAGGGTACTCTCACCCCGAGAAATAGGGGATGTAATACTGTTCTCAGCCTGAAAAATCCAATGGACATTGACTACCTTTCACTTATTTAATACTAGCATTCTGCTAGAAGCAAGGACCGAAGCCTACAAATGCCAGTTTCCTGGGGATCGCCTAGCCCCTGGATTACAATGGCATGATCTATCAATGTTCTCCTCCCTTTTCTGTACAGAGGGACAGAAAGTCCACCCATCCTAGTTAGTTACGTGGCTGATTATTGGGGCCCTTATTTGTCAGGTGGGAGATGTGAGCTGAACCATTTGCTGGGAGGACATGGAACCTGTGTCTTCCCATTGAGGCGTGGACACGTTGTTTTAAAAGTGGGTGTTGGCACCACTTCTGGTTGCAATGTAACAACAACAAAAAAGCATGAGTTCTGCTATGTTTCTTCAAGAAAGAGTCAGGATGCTGTGTCTTCAAAAGAAAGGAACTTTTCTGTAGTCCTGACTAATCTAAGTTCTACATAGGGATGGATGTAAGGTAGGCTCATGTTGTCAGTGTTTCTTACTCCCTGGCTCTCAGTAGGTTCTCACTCAGTGTGCTGAGATCATTGTCGAGAGGTTCTTACAAATACCTGCCTGGGGAGTAGCTGCTTAACATAGGTTTTGAGGGCAAAAGCACAGACATGCTGCATCTAAATATGAAGTGGCCAAACTACGTTTTATCTATTCCCTCTTAAACTGTTTTTGTTAGAAATGTTGCTTTAGCTTTTGCTCTTCCAGCACATACTTCTCTCCTTCAAATCAATGAGAGAAGGTATTGCTTTGATCAGGCTTGATCCTTTCATAGATGTCCAGTCATCTTTCTTTGCCATGTGACTTTGTGATAAGCTTTAATCATATTACAGGGTAGTCAGCTGTTTGGTTACCGGTCCTGCTTGGGTGGGCTGAGCATGTCATGTGCATCCGAGTAGGAAATTATTAAGGGATAACAATCCTCCACTGTTAGCCCTATATCAGTCCAAGCTGGAGGTAAAACATCGGGAGGGGCACAGACCAACCTTGTAATCAAAATGTTTGCAGAGAGACAGAAAACCGAAGAAAAATATTTATCAATTGTCCACTGTTTACTTAAGTAATCACTTTATCTGATACTGCTTTTGGAATTAGTAATTACCTGTAAAATTGTCGTATCTTTGCAACTGGTTAACTGTTGTTTTCTCTCCCTGAAGAATTTATCTTTCTGAAAATTTTCTACTGCACATTCTGAAATGGCATTTTCCCCGTTATTGTTCTATAAATTTGAATCTGAATTTAGCCAGACAGATCATTCCTCTGCATTTCAAATCCAACACCCCAGGGGCTTGATGTTTTCCCTGTGTCCATCTGCTGACAGGAGGAGGTTTAGCTAGTGTTTGGGTTTGCATACTAGGGCATGTGGAGAAACAAATTAGCAGGTAAAAAATTACCATTCTTCAGACTCCTTTCTTTTTTTTTCCTTTTTTTTTTTTCTCTTTCTTTCCCAGTAAGAGTCACAAAGGTAAGTGGCAGCACATGGCTTATAGCTGCTTTATTATAGCACCCCTCCCATGAGGCCAGTTCAAAAGCTAAGTAATAGTTCTGATACTAGCTAATCTGGCAAAAGGATTCCGATGGGTGGATGTGAGAATAACATCTGCCTTTCAAATCTTATGCTTGCCAACATAGGCATATGAGATTTTTTGTTGTTCCAAGAACCTCTGAAGCATAGAGAAGGTAAAGGTCCTATGAATTGGAACCACCTGCTTGAACTAATGTTTTGGCAAGCTCCTGTTTTCCTGGAGCTCGTTCAGAGTATTCTGAGCTATGTGGAATGGGAAAAATCCACAAAAATGACTTACCGCCCCATAAATATTTTCTATACTATTGTGTTCGGACGGGAAGAGTGTAGGGA
>NW_009230798.1:5908-20715 GCF_000690835.1 Fulmarus glacialis
ATACTGTATCTGTGTGACCACTCCCTTTACTGCATAGTCTGTTGTATTCCCGTCTGACACAATAAATACAGAGCTTGGAGCTCTAGGGGCAAGCAGCTTTCAAACCTGATGCTGCAGATAGCACAGTGGATTCATTTGCTGTTTTCTCAGACCCTCTATTTCACAGCGTTACAGGCCTCAATATTTGTTTTGGAGTAGCTGGACTGAACAATGCTGAAAGTTTCTGAGAGTCCCTTTTGTACTTAGATTTGTGTATACAGCCTGTATGTCCCTCACGCCATACCACTTTAGTGTGAAGGGCTTCTTTTTAAAACAAAGACTTGGTACAACTCTTGTAAAATAGCCCTGCTGAAGGCTTGCTTGTTTATCCTTCAAAGGAAAGACAACAATGGGATGTTCACAAATATTTGTGAATTCATGTTAAAAATGGCAAACATGTGAAAAGAGTACATTTTCTATACATTTTGTCTTTTCAAGCTGGATCAAAAAAATTAAATACCTACCATTCACAAAATCAGGAAGGAGTTACGCCTCATCACTTAGATAATTAAAAATTGAACCATTTAATTTTTATAACCATGGAGCTGAGCTAAAATTTGCTGTAAGGTTTGTAAAACAAACCAAAGGTCTCCTTGATCTGCGGACACTCGTAGCCCTTTTGAGCTCTCACACACCTGTTATGCAAAGTGCAATGTTCAACAGGGAGAACTAGCAGTCTTAAGCCAGAATGCCATCGAGTAGACCAGTCAGGATATTTCCCAGAAGGTTCAGATGGCTGCTCTGAATCACCTGTTACGCAAAGTGAAATGTTCAACAGGGAGAACTAGCAGTCTAAGCCAGAATGCCATCGAGTAGACCAGTCAGGATATTTCCCAGAAGGTTCAGATGGCTGCTCTGAATCAGGCATGAAAGGTGTTAACATCCATATCTCTATAGCTCCTAGACTGGGTATGCAGTATAAGGGTGTCATTACCTTTATGAATTTTGTAAATGATGCATACAGTCTCAGGCAGGATTGTTCTACTCAGCTTTTCTTGGTCAGATTCTTGCTGAGCTGCTCCACCAGCTATAGAGGAAGTGCAGCTGAAATAGATTTCTAACTTATGTGTCCAAATACGTAAAGCTATGTCATATGAATGCAAGCTTTTGAGGATATCGCACTTTCTTTTGTTAGAAATGCCTGTGATTCGAGTGATGACTCAAGGTCAATCAAAAAGTTTAATGTGACCCCAAAGTGTTTATTTTTTAATTATGCAATTACTGTGGATTTTTTAAAAGGGTTACTTTAATCTCAACTCGCGTGTGCTTTTCACCTTCCTGAGTCTGAATAGACTCCAGCACTGACTTTTTTCTTTGTCCCTTCTGGTGCATTTGCTGGATTCAGGCTCTATGTTACTCCTTCATTAAAGTGGATACTTAAGATCTGTCTTTTCCTTGGCATTAGCACCAGTACTGACACTTTATAGTGCCTCAAGCATTTAATCACATCTTTTCTCTGAACTTTAATCTGGTGGGCATAATTTACCTCTCCAGAGAAAAGTTAAGTACATAAAGCAATTTTTAAAAACACTGAGAGCCTATTTGCCCTTAATTAGAAAGCACAAAGGATATATGGACTCAGACAAAACAATAGGATTCATGTATGCCTTCTTGACTTAATTTTGTTATCACTCTTGGGCATTCTTTGGGGGATTTGATCAACATCCTCCAGGATATGCTAAATTTCCATCCATGAGATGCCTACCTACCTACATCATGGAGTAACTGTACATCTGCTGGTAATTTGGATCCTTTGCTGTTCATGCAGTATGTTCATTCATTCACTCAGTAAAATTACCAGACATCCTTTTTCTTATAGGCACTAATTCTTTTTGTCAAATGACCAGTTATAACATTTTCTTATCAGGTGATTGAAGTCTATCACCTGTTTTTAAATTGCCAATCTCTTTGCGTTCAGACTGGAAAAAACGGTGTTTGCCTGAATGATAGTGAACTTTTTCTGAGCTGATAGGATAATCACAGTTTAGCAGCTGTTGATTGTTAGCCTTGTGTTAGAATGTCTCTTGTCCAGCTCTCTGGGCAAAAGATAGCAGGGATTCTAAACACAATCCACATACAAATAACTGGTACTCTGACATAGCATTCTTAATGCTATATATAGAAGGATTCTCAAGTCATCTCACCTGGGGGTGGTTTTTAGAGCTGCTGAGACTTGGCAGTTCTCATTGGTTTTCAGTTCATGGCATGGTATCTCAGCATGCCTGAAAATTAGAACAATATTTTTCTAGATATCAGTGTGCGAAGGGCCACAACAAAGGTCACCTTAACCATTTAACCCACCACAGCACTCATCATTGTGGTATTTTAAGTGCTTAAGTAATTACATGGTTACTAAGATACCTTAGATTACTTCAGAGGTTTGCTGAAATTAACTGGTTCCATCAGTTCAGAGATCAGGTTGCTAAAGTTCTTAATCCAAGTGTAGATGCTTCTTGCATTGTGTGTTGTGCATTATTTTCATAAACCCATTTCCTTAACCAAGAAAAAAATATGTATACAAGTATTGCTGGAATCGATGTTGCTAGCCTTTTCCAGTTCATAACTACTTTTTGCAATATTGTAAAACAAACCATGAAAGTGGGTGTTTATTTGTCTTACAGAATAAAGTATTCTCAAGAACTATGCCCACCCAATATACTTACTTTTTACAACCCATATATGTTGCCTCTTTGAGGAAGGGACTGTTTCTTTTCTTGTTCTGTAGAAAGCTATTACTTGCAATAGGAAAAGGGATGCAATACTCATGGCAGAAGTCATAAGTGAGCAGGCTTCCAGAGGATTAGAGGTGACAGTGTTTCAGGGGTGGAAATGAGTAGATTGTATTGCAGAGATAAGAATTAATATAAGAACATAAAAATGTTGTGCTGGGTTAGGCCAGAAACCTGAATTGTCCAATATCTTGTCTCCAGTACCAGATGTGTCGGGGAAAGTAAAAGAGATGGCAAACGCATGGTAGAAATCTTTAAATAATACTTTGTTAATGTCCAGCATATTTCAGAGCAGGGAATTCCTGAATCAGAAGTCGTGTCTCAATACATAATGGGCCTCAATAGATTTTTCTTCCATGAACTACTTTTTAACTCACCTTCTGGGCTTGTCATCTGGGCTCTCATCAGAGCCAATGGCAAGGTGAAAATACTTCTATGACATGATTCACCTGATTTATTTTCTCACCTAAGGATGAGAAAATAGCCATCCAAAAAGCACTGGTTTCTTTTTAGCAGAAAGAAATGTAGGTGGTTAGCTCAGATATGATGCTCTATGTTAAGTTAAGAAATGAATGAATCCCATTCTAGACATGAGATTCAGATCACAGATCCTAGAATGGTAGGTCTTCATGTGAACTATTTTTTGGTTCAGTCACCTAAACATAGGCATTTACAGTCATTTGAGATTACCTGTCTGGCCTCCAGTATCTTTTCCAGAAATGCGTGGGTTTTCTCGCATAGGTCCAGTGCCATACTTGCTAGCTTGCAAGGATGCCTCAGATGCTCCAGGACATCTCAAAAGGCACGAGATGCCTGCGTTAAGAGACTGAATAGAGCCCAAGGCATCTAAGCTCTAACTGAGGAAGGTGAAGTGTATTCAGTGCAGTGAGTGAAGCCTAAAGGTGATGTGTAGAGCTTGGCTCAGCTGGCTCAAACACTGTTGAATGTTGAGGTGCACTAGGGTGCCTGAGACATTCTCCTGGAGCTGGCAGGTGTGACACAGGGCCTACTAGAGATGGCAACTCTAGAATGGCAGTTGGAGGCCAGGCAGAGTAACATAAGGCGTTTCAAATGACAATAGACACCAGGCCAGGAGACGGAACTGAGCCTCCAGTACCATGGCATCTGAACTGCACCCCAGGTTTCATTGACTGTAAGGGCTTATGCCCAGTTGCCTAAACATAGGCGACTAGAGCTAATTGAGATTGTTTAGGTTATCATCTGAGCCATCCATGTGGGAGTGGTATATATGAGATAGATAGGACCTAGAGGAGACCCCTGCCCCTTCTTGTCCAGCAGCTGGAGGCTAGGTGAGTACTCAAGTGATGCTAAATGTCCATGTGGGGAACAGAACTGACTTTTAAGTGAGAGAAATGAAGTTAAAGTTTCAGAAGGGGGGGATTAAAAGTGAGGACTGCTTTAAGAAATTAAACATTTGATGAAGTTTTTTTTCCACTAAAAGAAAAACATGCAAATTTAAGTAGTCTTGGATAAGAGAGTCTTGGATATTTTCATTGGAGGATAGTGAGATAAGGAAATAGTGTTCTGTATTCTGTATTTGTACAATGCAAGGTTGCATTTTTATTGGGACTGCAACATGAATAATAATCATAATGAAGTTGCACTTCTATTTTGAAAAAAAAAAGAGGAGAGATTAAGATGGTTTTAAGAAGTTGAAAAAAAAAGATCAATGAAATATAGTTGCAACCAAGTTTAAAGATCAAAAGGTAACTGATAACAGGAGGAAATACAGATATTAAAATGTGAAATGTGGAGAAATTCATACAGTAGAAATACTGTTACACAGAAAAAGAGAGGAAGAATGCTATGCAGTTGGAAAAGTTTCATAAGGAAACAGATACCCCCTATTATGATTTACGCACATAGGCAGGCTTGGAAGAATGAATTTCAGTGTTGAAGTTTGCCTTGTTGTCATGAAGAATGAAAAGTGGGAAAAAAGCAACAGAAGAAGAAAGACTGGTCTCAGCATAGAAGAGGAAGGCTTCCATGCTGCAGGCAGGATGAACCTATTTAAATAACTTTATAGAATGTCTGAGAGAAAGCTTCCCCTCCCCTCCCCCCAACACTTTATGGGTAAATTAAACACCAGTGTCTTTCATTTTTAAAGAAGGATTTTAGGGAGGATTTGGGCAATGGACAGGTAAATCTCTGCAGTTTCATAATAATTCATTTAGTGCAGTTTTTTCCATTTTCTATTTACTACAGTTTTCCATTGCTGAAATTCAGAAACATTGTTAAAATGTACTTGCTTCACCTATTAAATATTGGAACTATGTTAGCACATTAGACAATAAGTGAAAAAAATTAGGAAATTTTACTTAAGACTTTATTTGTTAGCTGAAACAACTTCTTAAATTTTAAGTGTATACGTAGTCATCTCTGTTACTTTCACAGTGTTTGTTTAATATCTGAGGATCCCCGTAGATAATGATCTTGGAACCCATATTCATGAAAACTAGAAAAATGTTGAAAAGACCATAAAATTTTAATACAAAACTGAAATTTTGTATTTTAAACAAGAAAGAAGAGACCTTTACTAAATCATACTGTGATAAACATGCATAGAAATTTCCATGAAAATGAAATGTAACTTACAGTTTTTTCTGCTGTAAAAAAAAATCTGATGAAGAAGAAGAAAGAAATATTCCTATATTTTAACTCAGAATTTCTCCATATCTTTCTTTAGTACCCACAAAAATGATGTAGCAGAAACCACACACACACATGCAGAGGACGATGATTTAACGCCTGGGATTGTCAGAAAAAATATCCTGCCATTTCCAATCAAATTTAATCTGTATATTATGGTGAAATTCTGTAAGAAAAAACAAAGAAGCTGTCATCACGTCTAATGGCGTGCTTACATTCAGAATCCCCTCTGGAATAATAATTACATCAGGGTATCCGTGCCGATGTATCTCTGCTTTGCCTGCTCCCACTGTTGTGCCTGCACTGTTAGATGTTACCTATGATTTATGCCAGGCATCTATACCGCTCTGTGCTGCATTGGTGGCTGCACATTTCCATACCGATGGGTATCCCGTGGTTTCTGGCACTGCTCCCGGGCCCTGCTGAATTCCAGGCCATTTTCATACTAGATTGCGAGGTATGTTCAGGAGGCCAGGGGAATTGTGGGGATGGGAATCAATTGCTTGTAATTGAGTTCTGCTGTATCTCACAACTCACTTGGCTGATCAAACAGCATGCCCGCAATTTATGTATACCCAAGCACATACCCCTGGGTGAACTTCCTACAAGCTTTGTGTGCAGATGTGAATGTCGTAACCATGTACCTGAAGACATCTTAGCTATTAATAGAAGTCTTCCAGGCTCTTACAAAGTTCATTGAGTTTTAGGAAGTTGTAAAGCAAGCTCCCTCATTAAGAGTGGGAAAACCAATGGCATCAGTAATTTCCATCTTACTGAAATTACGTCTGTATCTGCTTGGAAATCTTCAATTTTTTTAATGCCTTAAACAACTTAATGAAAAACGTAGACTAGCTTTGGGCTAGTAATGGCATTCATCCATAATGATAAACGACTATTATTTTTACTGCTCCTGCTGTTTATTTTTTTCTGTGGTATTACGTAGAAATCTTTCTTTCTAACGTGTTTGAATGACCATCTCCTTCCTTATGTCACCTTACTATTACAATATAGATGTTGTACGATACTCACCTTTTTACCATTATGCTATTCTTCTGTTTTGAGAATACAAATTCCAAGAACCAGGGAGAGAACAACACTGCAGAGGATTACAGTCACCACAGAAACAGGGTGTTTTGAGTCCTTTAGCTAAATAAAGTGGCCTTGAGAAACCCACACTCATACGTTCCTGGTTTTATTCCTGGTGGGAGGATGGAGGTTGGAATTTCTAACACTTCAGGGACTCATAAAAAATATCAAGGCAGTGGGCATGTGAGGAATCAGCTGGAAATTGTTCCTGGCATATCTTACGTTTTTCGCCGTGATAGCAGTGTATCAAAACAAGTCATCTGTGCTATACCAGGAATTGTACGTAACTTGATAACAGGCCTCTAGTCAGACAACATCATGTGGTAAAATTTGTCTTCGGCCACAGATGCCGCAGAGGGAATGTTTTATATCGACAACTTCAGCAAGAGCAAGGAAGCAGCGGCACTGTATAGTCCGAGCATTGTATATTACATTTCCTTTGATTTGGCCTTCACATCTCTCAGTCTGTAATTGCTTTCTGCTTTTGGTTTGGTGATGATCCAGGTTACATAAAGACTGTTTGACTGGAAAGATTTGGATGATCTCCCAGTGACTGAAAGGTAATCTATGTGAAATGACAGCAAACAATTTTTTTCCCCTCGACTATCTTCAGCAAACCAAGTAAACTTCTTGCTTCATTGGTTTCCATCCTCCGTGTGCCTGTCAGTCACAACTGATTCAGAGTGACTAATCATAGCGACAAGATGGCTTCTCAGCGCCTTTGCGGCTCTCGGCAATTAAACATTTGCCACTGTGCTGTGAAAACTTTTATCAGATTCGCTGTGGAACTTTTCTTTTGTAGCTGCAAAAGGCATTTTAATACATCTGCAGTTTTGTCTGCTTCATTTACTGCAATGTATTTGCCACCGTGCTGTGAAAACTTTTACCAGATTCGCTGTGGAACTTTCTTTTGTAGCTGCAAAAGGCATTTTAATACATCTGCAGTTTTGTCTGCTTCATTTACTGCAATGTTCACTGTAACAGGTCACCACTGCGAAGCACATTTCCCAGGCAAGGAAGCTGTTTTCTAACCTCTGCTACAACATCTAACAAGGCTTCTTTTTCTCCACTGGTTGGGTGGAGTAGGACAATATTTTGTCCTCAGTTTCTATGCCTGATCCCATAGACTTCAGTAGGCGTTTTGAATGCATGGTACTATAAACGGACGTGTCTCGTGTTGGTAGATTAACAGTTTCAAACCCAGCAATCCCTAATCGCTTTTCCAGACAGCAGTGCTTATCTGAAGTAAAACACAGCAACACAGAGTAATCTATGAAGCAATCAGTAATACTGTTTCAGAATAAATTCATTTGCAAGCAGTTTGCTCCTGGTTCCCTAGTGCCATGACTTCCATGTTAACATGTTTGTCCTTGTGGTATTGTCATTGTTTATGTCAAATTGACGGGACCGAAAGCCCATTTTGCATACCCCTTTAACTAGAGTATTCAAATGAAACTCAGTGTTATGTGAGGATTTACATGTTTCTGTTGCAAAAAAGCTGTTGAAAAGCTAGTTAAACTATCTGTGCAGCTTGAAGGTGTGTAGCACTGCGGACAGACTCTAGGGGGGGGAAGCTCTAGGTTTGATGGGGCTTTTCAGCAGATGTAACAGTAATGTCACTTCTGCTCTTCAAATGCACATCACAGTCCTCTGCCAAACATTGGCATGTTTGCATGCATGAAAAGTTGAGAGTTTATTTCATAGCAAAATAAGGCCGATCACAGAGCTTGTTACGGTTTATATTTTCATTTGTTCTTCAAACTGGATTTACTGAATACCAATACCAAAGTATTATAATTTTGATTTTGCAAGAGAACCGTCGCTGTTCTGCTGTGACCTAGTGCAGAAATACTGCCTCACATTTTTCTGCACTATTTTTTCTCTTAATGATGGCTTAGTTCATGGAGGGAGTGGGGGGAATAGTAAGTTCTCTTTCTAGCTGGTGCTGGCTTCATTGGCTTTCATTGAAGTATGTGAAAAGTGGTTACAGTTAGGAGAATGTCATGTTGATTATTATGAGGTAATTTAAAATAGTCTTCACATTTACAAGCTTCTCTTTCATCCTACACACTCAGGTTATATATGTATCCCTTCTCACCTTCATTTACTTGACCCTTTATAAAATTGGCTTCAAAAAATCCCTGTCTCTATAGAAGCACTGTGGAAATTAATTAATAGTATGAAACACTCAGGATCTATGGCAATGAGCATCATAAAACCAAGAAATAAAGTTCGATGGGAATTACTGGTTCGTGGGAAAAAAAATTAAAATTGGAAGTTAGCTTCATCCCACTGTAATTTAGAGGAAAATCAAACAATTTTGATCTTTTGGTGAAACACATTTTTGGAAAAAAAACCCTTAAGCTTAAAGTGTTCTTTCTGTCATAAAAGTCAAATCTTTCGAGATGGATTTAATTGTAAGTATATACATACAAAAGTACATTTTGTCTTTAATGACAAAAGACAATATGTTCCAATTTGAAAATACAAAAAAATCACAGCATAATCAAAATGCTTTTAAACCAGGGGTTTTTCCCCTCCTTCCTTCCCTCCTTCCTTCCTTCCTTCCTTCTTTTCCCTACTTTCTTTCCCTTTCTTCCCTTCTTTCCTTCTCTCTTTTTGTCTGTCTTTCTCTCTTTTTTCAGAATGAAGTTTCTTTGTGCTGAAAGTCTGCCATAGAAAGTTTTTGTTTTGACAAAAGGATATTTTCTTATTGGAAGATTTTCAACTGCTTCTACCCAGAAGGAAGTTAATAAATTTTCAGGGCAGTGCCTGTGTACTGTGCCATAAATAAAGCTCAGGGCAAGAGACTGAACTGTAAGTATTGAACAAATAACTGCTTATTAATTTTAAAGCAACCATCTGGTGCACTGAATGGGGCAAGATCCTGTGGAAAAAACCCATGAACCTATCTTTAATTCCTGTGAAGGATTGAACAATATAAACATTGAGCAGAATTAATGATTTTCTAACTTTTAAGAGCTTTTCTTCATAACCTTAACATTATTTTAATACAGATTTTCTGCATCGAGTGTGTATATATATTTATACATACATATATACGTACATATTTATATATATGATTGAATTTTGAATCATCTGCCTACTCTGCACGCAAAAGGGAAGCCGCCTCTTTTCACCGCCTTGTTCAGTGCAGCTGACTCCCAATACTACAAGTGAAAAAGGGGAAGGCTTAGGTCTTGTCCAGACTCTCTGAAAATGGTGATCCTATCTGAGACAGCAGAAAGGATTTCTAGCCTAGGCCGTTAAAGCTCTTTGTGTGTATTATTCCTTATGGAATCAGAGAGACTGAGTCTCAAATCCAGTAATTGAGTAATTCTGAAAACCACAGTGGGGTTCTTGCTCTTTCCTAGGGGCAAAGTGGCAGTGCATTTCTCTTATGTAGCCAGCACTGGAGAGCAATAATGTAGACCATTTATATCTGTCTCCTTCATGACACACCATTCAAGTGTACAAACGTCTCTGGTTCCCACCCCTCAGCACAACTGTAGGAAGGTAACAGTGGTCATACCAAAGTCAGAACTTAGGTACATGTCACCCAGTATACTGCTTCTTACAGAGGTTTAGGGAAATAATAATTTTTAAAAAGGAATGGGAGTGAACTGTCTTGAGTATGCTGTTTCACCAGTGTTTTAGGGATATGCTGAGGCAGACTATGTATTAAGCCCGTTGCGTCTAATCATCACTCATATGAACGTATCTGATACTTTTTGGAATCCATCATAGCTTTAGCACCCAACCTTCTTGGGGGAGCAAATTCCACAGTGTAGCTATGTGTTGTATGAGAAAGTACAACCTTTTCTTTGGTTTGAGCTTGTTGCCTCATGACGTAGAACATAAGGCTGGAAGAAACCAGCTGGTTGGTATTTGTGTCGAGTGTGCTGCTATTGGAGGTGACTGCAAGAGTGATTTAGTACACCGGGGAACGTGGGAACTCAGTCTGATGTGTCCCCACACACCACAGCCAGCAAAACATTTTCCAGCACTGTAAATAAGGCCCTTTACTGTGTATCACCTTCAGATGGATCTTTTTGAAGCTGAAGAGTCCTAATCTTTATCAGTGCTACTCCATACGTAAGCTTTCTCCTGCCCCAATCATTCTTGTTAGCTTTATCTATACTTTTCACATTCTGCTGTATCCTTACTGAGGAAGGGATTTAGAGTTTCATGTACTGTTCAAGAGACAGCTTTACCTGGCATGTATATATCCCTCATAGTTCCCCAGTGTTACTTGGTACTGTGCTGCTATTTTTAGTCAGCTGTCCAAAATTGTTCCAAAAATCTGTTTATTAAGTATTAATAAAACTTCAGGTTATATCTATGCCAAGGAATCAGAAGGTTCCCAGTCAGTCACTGGGCCCAGTGTATGCCCTGGTCCTGTGTCCCTTCTCCCAGACGTGACCGAAGTGGGCATGGGTTCCCAGGAGGAGCTCCAGCCCAACTCCTGCTTGGGACAGGCTGGGCTCCATGACTACGTGGTGTGCCATGAAGCGTACCCACCTTCTAGCCACAGCCTTCCAGCCTGTCATTAAGTGTATGTATAGACATACAGATAGATGTGTCTTCATGGTTGCATGCATATATGTATATACACACACATATATGTATATAAAATTTATAGCTTATTTTCCTAAAGAAGTGGGCTTATGTGCTGTAATTGCCAATACATCTGTCTGTTTGTTTCTTCTTGATAACTTTTAAATGTTTAAATTGATTGAGCACTACCAAATTTGACACGGGTAGTGATCACAGAAAAGTTATGCATTTCACAACTAGTGGTGGTTGACTTTTGGTAGTCATAAACTGAGCCTCTACTTTGACAGGCATTTTAAGCTGACATTAGCTGAAAATATCACTGAAAGCATTCCTTCCCTCCCTACATTTGAACTAACAGTGAACTAGACGGGGGAACCAAGCCAACTGCAAAAAAAAAAAGGTCAAAAAAATGGACAAAAATACATCAGTGCTTACGTGGGCACATGTGAAGAGGGCCGTAGCAAGGAAGAAGGTCCTGCTTCTTCTAGTGGCAGGGCTACGTGATGCTGTTCAGAAAGACTGCTGAAGGACAGCCCCAGGAAAGTGCTTCAGCCTAAACTCAGTGGTGAACTGCTCTATTTCACCTGCCAAGTGGCCAGTCAGCAGGGACGTACCCTGTGACTTCAGCTGCAGAGCTCTGGTGGTTTATGTCGCAGATAGCAGCTAGGATATGGGGTGTGAGGGAGGAGATTAGGAAATGGATAGAGGAGAATATGAAGACACAGGACACAAATCTGTAGGAAACCAGGCTTTGCTAGCTCTGCTGCCGTTGGCCATTTACTTAGGCTGTTGTACAACCAGAGGTGTATGGGGAGGGAAAACAGGCAATAGAAATATTCCCCAATATACCATATTTATCTGTTTTCCTACTATTCTGTTGTCTATTATAGCTTTTTACCAGTTTGTCCGATACCGTACTTAAATGCACTCATCTGTAGTTCCCAAGATCACCCTTAGACTTCTTTGAAATAGATATGATCCCACGTCAGCAAAGACATTTCCTGTCTCAGTTGGAACCAAATGTCTCTCATTCATTTCTACGGTTAAGGAAGATTTAAGTGAATATGTTGAGAAGTGTTATTATTTTAAATATAGTGACCTTTAACAAATCCAACTTTACAATAAATGCAGCAAAAGCAGATCCATAAAAAGACAAAAAGATGTGTGTGTGACAAGGCAGGAAAAGCAGTATAGCTTTGTATATTTACTATGTATATGTGTAATTGCAAAGCACATCATGATGCAGGAGACCTATCTGTATGTTGCTAATAAGAGGCATTGTAGAAGAGAAGGTTAATAAAATAGTTCAATTAAAGCTATGTTTAGCGATAATGGTCTCAAAACAGTGCATTTTGAGGAGTCCTATATGAGTAATTTGCACATCATTCACCAAATGGTGGCCATATCTTTTCGTAAAGTGGTTTCATAAAATCTTCTGTATGTGTTTTACATGGATTTTGTTTGGTTTGTTGTTTGTTTTTTTATTATTATTTATATTTAGCTATTATTTCTAACAGCCTGTTATTCTGGTAACTAGAATAGATTTAGGAGTGATGAAATTTTTCCTGCCATTAAAATTAATCTTTTTGTAGCAAAAGTAGCTCTTAGAAATTGTTTTCTACTAGATTTATATTTATATGTAAAATGGGAGGACTGTTCCACAACTCGTATTGAATTGCTCATTCTCTACTACTTTGGCACTGAGCGTCAAGCTTTGATTAAATCTACATGGATATCTGCACGGGATGTTTTGGAAAAGCCGGATGGTTTGTGTTCCACAACTTGTATTGAATTGCTCATTCTACTACTTTGGCACTGAGCGTCAAGCTTTGATTAAATCTACATGGATGTCTGCATGGGATGTTTTGGAAAAGCCGGATGGTTTGTGTGGCCTGTCCTTGGATGAATCAAATAGCTGTCCCTGAAAACAGAGACGGCTCACTCCTGTTTCCCTGTGCTAAGCAAATTCTCTGTCTGCCACATTTTTGTCATGACTGTTGTTAACACAGTAGCTGATCTCAAGATGGCATATAGAAGGTGGGAAATTTCTTCTTGCAAAAATGGTGACAGCCTTATATTGATTTAATCGGAGTATCTTTGGTCTCTGTAATTATCATGCAGTGTGGGAAACTGGATCCATTAATGATCCAAGAGTTCTCGGATAGAAACCCTTGAAAAAGAAGAATTTGTTAAAGATTTTATGCCATGTTGCCGTATGATTTTTGAACGGGCTTAATTTCACTAGTGTAAATACGAGAAGGTTGAATTAGCAAAAAATCGTACATATGGCAAGATGAATGAAGAATTAATAGAGGCAGCTCATCATAGCCAACTATCTGAAAGACTGCATAATTTATGCTAACTTCTAACTTTCAGTGAACGGCACAGAATCTGCATGGATTGAAGCTCCAACGTGAAACTGAGAAACGTCTTGCATTTGAACTGTTTCACTGATCCCTGTACCTCTCAACCCTGACTGCGACACGTTTTAGGAGATCAGAGGGTCTCTCAGGACAGGAACACAGTAATAATGAAAGATGCTAATTACCTCCGTATGATCTGGATAAATCTTTCTTTGGAGTGTGATGCTGAGACTAAATTTTTAGCCATAATGTTAATGACTGCAGCAAATGGCAGCTAGTGAGGAAATGCACAACTGGTCGTCCTGATCTGCATGCAGGTCCTGGTTCAAAGCAGTGTTGTCCGAGAGCTACGTTGTACCAGTGACTATAAGGCACATCACTGCAGGAACAACAAAAGTAAACAAAACCAAAAGAAAATAAAACAAAAACGCTCAAACACCATTATAATGTTTTAATTTCTAAAACTAGCAAATAAAAAAAAAAAAAAGGAATCTTGCTTAAAAGAAATTAAAAGGGGCAGCAGAAGGATATATATGTACCGATATGCTTTCTTTAAAAATATCACCTTGGAATCTCAGAGGAAATGCACATAATACCTTAAAAAATATGCTGTTAAACAACGAAGAAAAAATAAAATCCAATAAAACCCAAGCCATTGCGAGTAAGGAGTGACTTGAAAGGTAAAAAGACTATTCAAAATAACTATATCTCATTCCAGGAATGATATATTCTCATGCAAAGAATGAATCATTCATCATTCAAAGACTGAATTATGTCCTCTCCAAATAAGGAACTATAGAAGAACATAAAATATGACAACTGAAATCTAAAAATGCAGTTAGATAAAAAAAAAAGATTTTGAGTAATGGCTTGATTGAGAATTAATAAATAAATGCAGTTTAATAAATAAATCGTTTTGAAGCACATCATGTACAGGAAGCTTCCAAGAAGCTGTTGACTGCAAGGCTAATAGATGACCAAAGTGTAAAAGGTGTGCTTATAGACCACTTATTCTGGAGAAGACCAAAAAAATGAATTCACAGAATTCATGTGAAGAATGTGAAGAATGTGAAGAATGTGAAGGTCAAGGGCAGCCTTGGTTGCAGTGACCGTGAAATGGTGGAATTCAAGATCCTTAGGGCACCGAGGAGGGCGCACAACAAGCTCACTACTCTGGACTTCAGGAGAGCAGACTTTGGCCTCTTCAGGGATCTGCTTGGTAGAGTGCCATGGGACAAAGCCCTGGAGGGAAGAGGGGCCCAAGGAAGCTGGTTAATATTCAAGGATCACCTCCTCCAAGCTCAGGAGCGATGCATCCCAATAAAGAGGAAGTCAGGCAAAAACACCAGAAGGCCTGCATGGA
>NW_009230798.1:20730-21012 GCF_000690835.1 Fulmarus glacialis
TCCTGGACAAACTCAAACACAAAAAGGAAGCCTACAGAGGGTGGAAGCAAGGACAGGTAGCCTGGGAGAAACACAGAGAAATTGTCCGAGCAGCCGGGGATCAGGTTAGGAAAGCTAAAGCCCTGATAGAATTAAATCTGGTCAGGGACGTCAAGGGCAACAAGAAAAGCTTCTATAGGTTCGTCAGGAATAAAAGGAAGACTAGGGAAAATGTGCGCTCTCTCCAGAATGAACGGAGACCTGGTTACCTGGATTATGGAGAAGGCTGAGGTACTCAATGAC
>NW_009230799.1:0-4924 GCF_000690835.1 Fulmarus glacialis
GATACCCCAGCATTGTGGTGTTTTGGTAGCTGTTGTGTATGAATTTCTGTGCTTTGCTCTAGATATAAACTACTCACCCAATCCTAAACATTCATTTACATAAAACTGGTTAATAGCTTCCACATCTGTTTGAGAAAATGCAGTGATAATAATAGTAATAATAATAATAACAATAATAATAATAATAATGCTTTTCTTTTGGGAGTTTGGGGAGAGTGGTTTAACCCCAGCCGGCAACTAAGGCCCACACAGCCGCTCGCTCACTCCCCCCTGGTGGGATAGGAGAGAAAATCAGAAGAGTAAAAATGAGAAAACTCATGGGTTGAGATAAAGACAGTTTAATAGGTAAAGCAAAAGCCGCGCACACAAGCAAAGCAAAACAAGGAATTCATTCACTGCTTCCAATCGGCAAGCAGGTGTTCAGCCATCTCCAGGAAAGCATGCTCCATCACGCATAATGGTTACTTGGGAAGACAAATGCCATCACTCCGAACGTCCCCCTCTTCTTTCTTCTTCCCCCAGCTTTATATGCTGAGCATGACATCATATGGTATGGCATATCCCTTTGGTCAGTCGGGGTCAGTTGTCCCAGCCGTGTCCCCTCCCAATTTCTTGTGCACCCCCAGCCTACTCGCTGGTGGGTGGTGTGAGAAGCAAAAAAGGCCTTGACTCTGTGTAAGCACTGCTCAGCAATAACTAAAACATCCCTGTATTACCAACACTGTTTCCAGCACAAATCCAAAACATAACCGCATACTAGCTACTATGAAGAAAATTAGCTCTATCCCAGCCAAAACCAGCACACTGCTTTAAACATATATATTGGTTGAAATAAAAGCTATTTCTTGATATCTTGAGTACAAACAAATGCTCTACATACTATTTTATTCACTGTTTTGTAAAGCAACTGTTTTGATATGAGGACATGAATTAAATTACGAAGTTTCATGTTTCAGAGAGAGAAACAATTTATATCTGTAGCCCTCCCAGTGCAGTTCTTTTTCTTATGGTACTTTTTAATATAATTGTTTCAAAAGACTGCAGATAATAATGTTTCCTCATCATTAAATGAATCTCACTCTTGGATAGAGTTTAGTGGATGTACAATTTGCAGCAATTTGAACTCTTATAGGACTTATAACTAGGACTTATAACTCTTTCACCACACTAATTATTCCTCTATCTCAAAATAGAAACACTTGCAACAGCTATATCTTTGTTATTGCATAACCCCTTAATTTTTCTGCCTCAAGTACCTTCCCTCTCCATTTAATCACTTTCTTTGCTTTTCCCTCTGTCTTCTCCAGCTTGCTAGTGTTCCAGGTGCGAGCCAGAAATGAATGCAGAATGTACCAAATCAACATGAGCGATTACAGTTCTGTTAACCAGGGTGGGACATTTGTTCATGCAACCAGAACTTTTTTCTTCATGATTTTCTGCAACAGACATTTCATTTGTTTGATTTATCTTCTTTCTTTGTACAGTCAAAAAATGCATCTGTCTATGCTCTCCAAACCTTATAGTTTTTTCTCTAATCTTACAAAATACTGTAGGTGGTCAGCACCATTCTTCAGTTCCCACTGAGGAAGAAGTCAAGAGGAGCTGAAATACTGTCATGAAAGTTCAGACCCTGCAGGGTCACACCTACATGAAGCAGAACAAAAGATCTGTCTTCCCAGAAAAGGTTACTCAGAGAAGGAAGATTAAAAATAAAAAAAACAAACCCAAAAAACTCACAAAACCTCCACAGCCAAACTTCCTCTGATATGTTTTTTGGACTTCTGACTCAGAAGCAAAAGCTGTGGTAATGGCTTACCATGGATCTTTTCATCTTTTCTATGCAAAAGCAATGCATACTATCATTGTTTTTTTGCTTTTCTGGAAACAGAGTTGTTGGTTTCAAAATGTTGCAATTCTCCCTGTGTTAAATGAAAAACTTAAGTTAGAATATTGGACAAAAGACAATATATTCTTTGACCTGTGTTTTGTCTGGTCATTTCTCTACTTAGAGACCACCAGCAAGAGCAATGCAGAATGTACACACTTCCGAAATTGTGCGTACCACATCAGCCTTTGCTGCACACATACGGGGCCTTTCCAGGAAAGCGTTTGTCACCATGCCATCTGCCCAATGGGCCATGGGATTTGACTGCAAGGACTAACAGACGTGCTCCATCCACATTGCAAGTAAGGTATGTGTGGGCTTTCCCCACTGTGGGATATCAGGGACTCATGGTTTCTACCTGCTGACTCTTCAGCTGTTCTTCAGTGGCAAGATTTGCCAAGAGGTGTGTTTGGCTTGGAGTAAAATTGATCACTAAAAAAGCCATCTAAACCCAGCCTGTATGTTTTCTAAAGTTGTGTATATGTAGGCTGCTAGTCAAAGAACAATTAGTGAAATGTCAGCTTTTTGTCAGGGACACAAGGAACTCAACAAAACAGAAAAAAGAAGTAACTCTAGTGAATAATATGTGTTTTTTGACTCTTTTAAATTGTAAATGAATACTTTGTGAGACAGTTTAACTGCATCTATTTTGTTTCTAATTTGATTTGGTGTAATTACTTCTGGTAAAAATCACAGTTTAATTATATTTCCTCAACACTCTAAATGCTCTAAAAAGCGGTAACATGAAAACTAAAGTTGCTTTATTATTCTTGAGGATGGTTTATGTTCCTGATGACAACAGCAAACAAATCTATGTTCAGCCTGCACTGACATCAAAGATGTACAATGTTGTGTTGCCCTACGTATGAGTGCCAAAGTCAAATCAGACAAGAACATCTTCTTTAGACTGATTTTACTATGTCAGATGAGCCTTAATACTTCTTGTCTTAGACAACAGGTCCCTTGATTTTTATGAACTACTCACAATAACTCACGTTCTTGAGATTTCAGACCTCTCTCAGCTAGGCATTAGAGTGCGTACAGAATGAATAATGTTATGTAAACAGAAAATTAATCAAATTCCCATTTCTTTTGGAGGCAAAAACTCCTTTTAAAGGACTTCAGGCCCATCCAATATACTTGACACATTTTTCATGCTCTGTGCTTGTCTGTTGACACTAGAAAAATAAGCCTCAATGGCCAACAGCTTAAGAAGAAACAGGAAACAGGAAAAATACATCTCTTCACCCATCTTATTTCTCACAATCCCTGTACAAGACTCACTAGAGTTGGTTTTTTCCTGCCTTTTCACTGTACAGCAGGATTTATTCATATATTGGTCTCATATATTACAGATTAGTGACAGAAATGCATTATCTTACATGAATAGTTCATCTCATCTTGAACAATTGAGGAAGAACTTCAGAAAAAGTGGTAAAATGTCTTGCAATACAGCTAGTGAATTTGGCTCCCTACTCTGCCATATTTTGTTTAATAACTTTGTTGTTTGTCTCACAATTTGTTTAATGAACTTTAAAGGATTTTAAGTTCCTTATTTTCCTAAAAGCAAATGCTCTTAATTCTTTAGTAAAACATTCCGTATATACCCTGTGGAAACCTCTCTCTCTGGGACTATGTCTAAGTCATGTGCTTGTTTTCATACAATATTACACAACTTCCACATGCTACCAACTCAAGAGCAGGATAACCCTGGGCGATGGGAATAGACAGAGTTACACTATAGTCACAACAGTAAAATGATGGAAAAAAATTGTAAATTGTTCATGGTTTTTTTGTGGGTGATTTTTTTTCTTTTTTACCTGAGCTGTATCTATAGTGTTTCTCTCTTGCCTACTTTTGCATAGATTCCCCTAAAGCTTAATGTTTCATGCCTTAAATAAACAGACAAGTATGCTGCCTAGATGACATAAGAGTGAAGGTTATTATTTTGCTAGGCTGAAAAAATAACTCGCAATGTTTTTTTTTTTTTTTTATTTCCAAGTATGTTTACTTGTGACAGCTTGGAATAACAAGGGGGAAAAGTAGGAGGAATCAAGTGCTGCTGAAGCTCAGAGACAGAGACTGAGGAAGAGGAAGAGTCACTCTCTATAGGATATTCTTGCCTTCTTCCTAAGTTTGTCCCACTCCCAAAATATCATATCAAATCAATTTTTAATTGTTCTTTGTACAAAGTAACACTGTGTATTTTCAGTCAACATTGCAAATCAAGACAATTGCTTAACAAGCTGAGCAACTTATATTCCATCAGCTTCAAGGCTGATGTCAACACTGACAATATTATCTTTACTGATTCAAATTATCCTAATGACATTTTTAATTCTATTTTCATTTTTAGTCAGGGAGTTAATGTATTCCCTGAAATTGATAAATAAAACAATAAAATTTCAGGTAACATTATGTACATGTGTAACTGTCCTGGTTTCGTCTGGGATAGAGTTAAATTTCTTCCTAGTGCTGTGTTTTGGATTTAGTATGAGAAGAATGTTGATTGATAACACACTGATGTTTTCAGTTGTTGCTAAGTACCCCTCTAGTCAAGGATATTCAGCTCAAGAAAACAAAACAAAACAAGCACTGGGAGGTAGCACAGCCAGGACAGCTAGCCCAGGTGGCCAACGGGGTATTCCATACCATGTGACATCACACTCAGTATATAAATGATAGGCGTGTTCCAGGAAGTAGCGATCGCTACCTGGTTAACAGTCAGTGCTGGTGGTGAGCAATTGCGTTGTGCATTACTCATTTTGTATATTCTATCATTATTATTCTCCCTTTTCTGTTTTATTAAACTGTCTTTATCGCAACCCATGAGTTTTTCTCACTCTTACCTTTCCAATTCTCTCCCCATCCCGCGGGGGGGGGGGAGTGAGTGAGCGGCTGCGTGGTATTTGGCTGCCTGCCAGGTTAAACCATGACAGTCCTTTTTGGCGCCCAACGTGGGGCACGAAGGGTTGAGGTAACGACACATCTGACCCAAACAGGTTAAAGGATTCATTATATCAGTTTAGTACTCGCTGG
>NW_009230800.1:0-1483 GCF_000690835.1 Fulmarus glacialis
GGTAGCCAGTTCCCAGCACGGCGTGGGGAGACGGAGCTGCTCAGCCTTGCTCTGGGGTAGCGCACACGGGCCGGGCGTTGCTTTGCTGCCCAGCAGACTCCATTCCTCCCTCTTTGTGCAATTTCTGTCATGAGAAACTCTTGCATGGAGAGGCTGGTTGAGCAAGAGGCACTGTTGCTCCGGGTGCCGGCAGGATCCTGGGGGACACAGCGGGCAGCACCCAGGCACGGTTATTGCCACGGTTATCTCCCTGTTACCAGGTGCAGGGTACCCAGCTCTCATGGTTTGCCAATAGGACATGGCCGTTGCTAGTTCCCTGGCTTTTCCCTGTCCTTCCCAGCCATGTCGCACCATGGGACGCAGCAGAGCAAGGTCTGGTCCTGCTCTGTCCTTACCTCCAGCACCCGTTCCCCCCGCAGCCTGTGCCCCGTACAGCCCTGCCAGCTCAGAGCTGCTGTGCTCCGGGTGGCCACAACAACTGCAAGGGTAATAACTAGCCGGAAGCACGTTTCCCCGCGGGTTTGTTTGCTTATTCCCACCGGGTGTGTTTTAGTTTGAGTTTACGGCCAGCAAATTCCACCCACCGCCCGCTCACTATCACAAAATCCTCCCGTGCCGGCAGGCTTGGCTCTCTGCCGTGTCCTGAATCGCTGCACCCCAGCCCTCTTCCCAGCTGGTCGCCTGCTCCCGAGGCCAATTTAAGAGATACCGCATGTGCACCTCAGCTCCTTCGTGTCTCCTGGGGATCCCCAACTCCACTGCTGGGAATTTGGGTCCCCAGTTCCTTTGCAGTGTGGGCCTGTCTGTAGCGTGTGTGCAGGAAGGTGCCTCCCTTAACAAGAGGAGCCTGGGGGGCTCTTCCCTGCACTTTTGCAAGACCTTGGTGCCGGAGGGGACAGAGCTCAGTGTTGGGACATTGGTGGGGGCTCTTTTGTGCCTCTTCCTCCACACCGTCCTCCTGCATCATGCATGCAAGACAGCCTTCAGTCATTCCCCGCTCTCATGTGCTCTCATGCCCGAACCTCAGACACCTCCGTGCACTTTCCTGCGTGGATTATCTGCGAGAGGAGGAACCCTGGACAGGTTTCCCCATGTGCACGCCACACAGTCCTGCAGCTGGGGAGGTCGATCGTCTTCCTCTCCCGCTTGGCGGCGAGCCTCAGCCAGGAGCAGGTACCACCTCTGAGAACTGGCCCAGATAACGAATCCCCGTGCCAAACTTCCCAGGAGGTGCACGGCTACCCCAGCTGGCCCACACGGTCTGGAGGCTCCCCGTGCACCCCCATCCCAGCACGGACCAGCCGTGCCTGCGGGGAAGCACTGCTGGTGCCACGTCCTTGTCCCCACCAGGCAGTGGGAAAGGAGACTGGTGGGGATGATTGTGGTGTTGCTGCACGAAGCTCTTCTGCAAAACAACTACCACAGGTTAATCATTCCCTGGGCTGAGCAGAACAGTCTGCTGGGGCTGACCTGCCCCAGCCGA
>NW_009230800.1:1724-2000 GCF_000690835.1 Fulmarus glacialis
GCAGAACAGTCTGCTGGGCCTCCCCTGCCCCAGCCGAGCACCCTCAGCGGAGTTCCTTCTCACCGCTTTGCCTTCGCACCTTTTGCAAGGTGCACCCCTGTGCCGGCCGTGTCCCCGGGCATCCCTCTGTGCATCCCTGTGCCAGTTCCCAAGGGCTTCCCCATCCAAGGAGTATCCCCGGGTATTTTCCGTGCACATCCCCACACAACTACCCCATCCCGGCCATGGGTGCCCCGTCCCGGTGCAGGGTGGTGCCGCCCCCGCCCGCTCCCCACC
>NW_009230801.1:0-8138 GCF_000690835.1 Fulmarus glacialis
TTCAACTGAGGTACATTTCTATGATCCTTCCTCCATTTTCAGTTCTATTTTCATTTCATTTAGAGAGCCCAGTGCTCCCTTAGCCCTCCTCGATCACAAAGGGTATTTACAGACTTGCCTGAGAGGTGCTGGTGACTGGGTGGCAGGCAGGCAGAATTCAAGAGTCCCGTAAACTGCTGCCAGAAAAGGCTCTTCCACAGCATCTGATCAGGTCTTTTGGGCCACTGGGCAACTATAGTGGCAGATGCAATTAGTGTCCCTTCTCTTAGGTTTATTGTGTTCAGGGCAGAAGTGTTTGGGAAGGACAGCAGAGGAGCTCGGTGCGGCCATGGTGCTCCTTTCCGCAGAAAACCAGTACCGACCTTAGATGCTCCAGCACCTTCTGGGCCTTGGTGCGTTTCATTTTTGTGCCAGAATGGCAGTCACAATTTTAAAGTTGAAATACAGGAATAAAAAAGTAGTGTGAACCACATTATCATTAGGCATATGTGTACACAAATGCACATTATAGCACGGACCCAGTTGCTGTTTGAGATGTGCAGAACTATTTGATTGTAAATTACCTGTTCCACGACTCTTCCATTAGCTTTACCAGGGAGTTAGCCTTATTTGAAGTAACTAGTGGGCTCTTAGGCTTCATTTCAGACACCTTTTTCTCATGGCAAGTGAGGGTTGGACTGAAAATCATCTCTGAGTTTGATGGGACTGTGCAAGAAGCAAGTTGGTGCCCTGTGGCGAGCGAGCAGGGCAGTGCGGGGCAGCCACCTGCTCATGCATCGGCGGCAGATCTGTCTGCGAGGGATCATTACCATCGGAATTGATGGCAAAATAATTTTTCTACACCACAGTTTGATTTCAGTGGGATCGGGCTAGGACTTGAATATACACTAAAATACATCCTTCCTAGGAAAGGATGTGCCTTCGTTTGTTTGGATGGTGCTCATAACGTTTTGGGGTTACTGGAGAGAAGCTGTGTGTGGAAAATGTGCCTCAATTGTATCTCCATCAGATTTGAAATAAATGGTTTTAGTTAAACAAAGAAAACCTGTGTTAAAAGGGAAAAAGATAACTATGTCCTTTCTGTGTTGGGAGTTAAACCCTGTTCATTTTGCCTAAACTCCAATAGGTGAGGCCAGCGAAGGTTTCCTTTCGCTCACTGCCACTTACTTCCTTCAGACTACCAGGCAGAATGAAATCTTCACTCCAGAAGAAAAATGTTTCAGAAGTACCGAACACGGTTTTTTTTGCAGGAATTCCTAAAATCTTCGTTTACCTTGTGAAATAATTACAGCTAATTATGAACAAGAGTTTATATGGTGTCACCTGGTTCCTTTTGGTTTTTTTCCCGGCTGCAACTATTGCCACAGTTTCTCTGTGTTGATCTTTACTGCGAATATATGTTTTACCGAAGAGCATTGCTCACTAAGATTTGGAGATTAGTTTATGGTATTTTACTCTGATGTAAAGTAATTATACTCTAAACTATGACAGGCATGGTAATTTGGAGATTGCATTCCATACATACCCTTCTATCATGTTCTGGCAAAGGCCATCCTTCTGCTAAATCTGATAAAATACAAATTTCAAATCCCAAATGTGCACGCGCATAAAAAACAACCATACGGAGGATGCCTGTCACTTCGTGGCGTTGGCCAGGATATCGAGTGGTTTACCTTTACACCATCAGAATGCAAATTATTGCATAATAAACTGCAGCATTAACCTTTCCCCTGGAGGAGTGCTGGCTTCTCCGAACACATCCTGCACTCTGTGGGCTGGGTGCCACACTGGGTATATGCTCCTGCTTAACGTTAAATATGTCAACAGCCCTCACTTAGAGAGCTTTTTCAAATGCGGAGTTATGTGGAGCCTTGAAGTCTCCCCAGGACCGGGGGCCACAGTGTGCAAAATCTGAAATGAACTTTTGGTGAGGCCCAGATGATTGCTATGCTTCAGTAGAGGAGAAGGGTTAGCCTTCTGTTTTTTCCACTGGCACATCTTTAAGGTAAAAAAAAAAAGCCTATGAGGTCTAGACAGATTTCCAGATCTTTCTCCTGGTTAAAATTGTCTCTTCTTATTTTAGTCTTGTACTTCCAATTTTGCTCTGCAAAGTTATCTGAGTTCAGCACGTTCTAATTTAGAAGTGAAAGATGGTTTTTGCTACACTCAAATATATGCGATCATCGTAGCGCGGTCTCCTTGCATACTTCAGCAGACTCGGACTGTCTCACTCCAGGGCTTCCTTCCCTCAAGGCTCATCTCTTCTCCGTGTTTTGATAAGGAGATGAAAGGTGCAGAGAAGGGCTGGTGTTGAGTGGAAGTTCATTGTCTTGATCTTTGATTTATCCCCTTATCTAGATGTAGAATATCTTACGCCTAAATATTTCAGTAACTTACAGGAAAGAACTGTGAAGTAATACGTTTTTCTAAATTTAATTTTCCAAATGCCAACAAGCTCAGTACATTCTGGGACATGTAACCTCAAAGCGCAGAGAGTTTGAGTGAGCCACTCGACTATGTCAATTGATCAAACACCAGTCGGTAGATTGAAGTGTACATATTTGCATATGTACACTTGTATATGACACTTGGTCTAGAAGAGAGTGGGTTTGCTTTGCTGGAAAGATGTTCAGTAGAAGTGAATACAACCATTTTGAAATTTAGGCTAATCAGCTTAAGAGCAGGTTGCCTTGTTTCTATAATTGGTTTTGCCCCCTTGTCATTTTATTATTTAAAAGAAAAAAAAAAAAAGGCAAGAGGCACCCCCAAATAACAGGAAATATGGTTTGAATGCAGTGTTGTCTGTTAGTATTTCAAAGTTATGGCTCCCCCCTGTACGCTAAAGTTTGTGCTAGGAAATGTATGTGAAAAAGCTAAGTTGGTTTTGTGTCGATTTTCAGATTTCTTTATGCATACACTCTGAATTTTCATGTTTGCACTGAGAAGATCTTGTAAAAGGCTTATGTATATAAAGTTCTGGCTGCATATCTACATAGCTGTACACGCTCAGTTGGAAGTAACAAAATCAAAGACTTTCTATACTTTGGGTCCATTTTGTACATACCAGCTGTATGGATAGTGGTAATACTAAACTCTTCAGTGAAAATAAAACAAGCCTGAGATTGTCACTGTAAATTGCCCACAGCTCTGCTTGTTGCTTATGTGTCACTGCTGAGCTGTAAGAAGGAGGATAATAAATTTAGGAGGAGTATTGCGGGTGCCAGTCTTCAGAGTTTCAGAAGGGCTGCGCAAACTTCTGGTGCACGTCTCTCTCCCAAAGTTGGCACCTGCCATAGCTGACGAAAGGAGAAAAGCTCCCATTTTTGAGTCCTTGTGCAACAATGGAAAGACAATTTTTTAAAGTGAATTTGGAAAGTTAGTTTGATGTTTGACGTATATTCAAAATTGGAATGTAGTGTTTCTGGGTTTCAAAATGCTTTACTTTATAATAATTCGTATTTATATTTCCCTAGTAAATTGCCATCAAGGAAGTATTATTAAAGGGATTACAAATGGTTTCTATTCTTACATGCATATGATCTTGCAAATCAGAAAGAAAGCAATATTTTAAAACAGAAACTGTTTTGAAGGGGATCTATGTTAGTGTTTTTGTTCTGTAGTGTATATCATCATCCCTGACAAAAAAATTACTTGTTAATAGCTGGAACCAGTCTGCAAGGAAATTGTAGGGTAGCTGATAGGATGAGCAAGCGTCTAATTCCAAAATACTATTCGGACATTACCCAGGTTTTGGAGTATTTTTCGGGGAGAGAGTCATAAGCTGTTTTTAATAATTCCATCTAGAGAGAACACTCTTTGTGACCATTCTCTGAATTCAGTTACTTTATTGATTTGTCTCATTTCTTTAGCATTGTTTATAGAAGAAAACAATGGAAATTTTGCTAACCTGTCTTTAAGATGATGTAAGTTATTTAATAACGTGGATTTTGAAAGTCTTAGATAACCAAAGATTGTGTCATTCCCTTAATATCGTATGTATACTAAGAAATGAAATAACCACATGTGCCTGCTTACATTCATGCACGTACAGAAAGGGAATGAGAATACCTATGTGTAGAACTGATTGCATTCCATATATTTAGAGTAATTCTTATGATAATGGGAACTCTAATCCCATTTTTGATACCATGTATGTTTTTCTTAAAATCTTCCAAGCAGTAACTAAAATGCAGAGTATTATATTCTCTAATAAGATCTCAAAACAACTGTATTTTCTCTTGGATGGAAAATGCTGTTACTTTGGAGACACTTGTATCCCCACATCGTAGGTGTGGTTGTGCTAAAAGATCCATGGAAAAAATGAGCCATCGTTCCTGTTAATGGTATAATCCAGCAAGCGTAGGAAGTCTTTTAAATTAAAAGAGGTTCCCATTGTTTCTAACCTTCCTCTCAGATTTGAGGATTTTGGGGCTGGAACATAGTGCATATTCTCCCCGTTCTGCCCCCGCTCCCCAAAAAAGAAGGAAGAGGAACATTTATTTAATTCCCACTTGGAAAACAACATTCTAGGGAAGACATTTATCCTCCCAGCTTTGTCTCGGTGCTTCTGTTTCACTCCAGAAAAGTAGTGACTGAGTGTTGCTATGACGTTACATCTATGCAATTTATCAAAGCTTGTGGGATTTTTACTTGGGTTACAGAAGGCTCATTAGTCGTCAAGTCAATTGAACATAGGTCATAATTATTACACTATTAGAGCGTTCTTGAAAAAGATAAATAAGTGTTAGGGCTGTAAGATCTGTTGGAATAAAAGAAAAGTATTTTAATAAAAATGTCAGTATTTTAACATTCCTCAAGTTCTACAAAACAAATGCGAACCTGACTTTCAAATGAATTGTAGTACTACAATGATGATAAAAGTTCAGTGATAAAGGGATACTGCTGCCTAACATTTTAAACATAAACCAGTGCAGTTGCGAAGGAAGGGACTGTATTTCTGTCTGTTTCGCTAGGACTGTCCTTAGTGAGGACATGAAGAGTTTGCATCCAGGAGAGAATTGCTGTGTGACTAAACTTTGCAAATCCACAACTTTCAGTAGTCTTTAAGTTCTAGTTTGAGTAGTAGGTTATGGTTCCCTACTAACCATAGTAGTTCCCTACTAACCTCTCTGGAGTAAGTGGTACATCTTCCCATCAGTTCTTAGATTTCTGTTGCGTGCCTTTTCTGCAGACCGTTCTTTTGCATTCGAACACTGTGGTAATGTCCACTCCAGCAGAGTAATGTTCAGAGAAGTAAAGACTAATTTACAGAATTCTCCATCATTGCTGTAGAGCTGAGGTTGGTGATATACTCATGCCTTCTCCCCACCCTCCCCCCCATGCTTTTTTCTCTGACTGCGATGTTGTATAGTTTATGTCTCTCTATTTTTATAGTTTGGCAGACAGGCATTGTCCAAGAGTATGAGAATGCGTCTCATAATGTGCAAGGCAGCTGCAGCATGTCACATTTGCACTTTCTAAACCTCAACACAGAAATTCCCTTGCTGGATAGAAATTTGCATGCAGCTTGAAGGCATTAAAATACTGTGTCTCTAGGAAATCTTGGTGGAACTTGATCCATTTGCTGCTTACAGAATTGTGGTCGTCGATGAAAGGAAATGTTGTTTCCAAAATTCAGTTGATCCAAATAATGTAGATTTGGAAATTTCTTTTTAAGCTGTTTTTCGTTCCGGATGTTGGTGAAGGGGTTTGTGTAGCATGTTTTTCTTCCATCTGAAGTTCTGGGACCTTGTCTTAACAGCTACTGTTTGCAGAGCCTTTCATATCCCCTATGGGAATTTCTTATTTGCACATGATTTTGGATGTTATTATTAGATTAATTATCCTTTTCTCAAAAATATGAATTACAATCTGCATCTGGATGTGCCATCAAGTAGGTAATATGCAAAACTTGGGCTAAGGTTTCGATGATAAGGTTTTGATGAGTCTGCTTTTTATTTGCTTCCTTGGATCAGCTGAGATCGGTCATGGTATAACATAATGTTGTAGAATTTGGGTTGTGTGATTTTAAGGATCATCTCTGCATTCTTTAGATTAGGTGCCTACCAAGCGGTCCTTTGACAGATGTTATTGCAGAAGGTGTTAACTACCCCTAGCTACTTAGCAGAAGCTACCAACCTTGTAACAGGTAGAAGTATGCTGCAGTAGTCCAGCCAATCGCAGATAGTAGTTTAAAACATGGATTCAGTTTGACTTTGAGCATCTGGGTGCAAGTTTACATTCTCTTACCATGATTTTTCTGTAAAAGCAGCAAAGTGGTGAGATAGACAGGTAGAACAGCCCTAACCTGGCCCAGCCAGGTCTGGTGGAATTGGGCTGTAAAAGCCCTTGGTCCCTGTAGATGAAGCAGATTAACAAGGCTGCTTGCAGCTCAAAATACCTCACCAGTTCCTGGGGAGGCTTTCTATCACAGCCTGCCAAATCCTTCGCTTTTTGGCTTTTCCAGATTTATCCATTGAGAAATTAGGGAGACTAGCATACTTCTGCAAAATTAGATTTGGTGTTAGCCTGCTTCTTCACAGAGAAGTTGTTAGTTTCATAAAGCTGGATGTTGGTGTTCAGGAAAACAGAAAGATAAAAAGGAAGAACAAAAGCAGAGCAGATGCATTTCTTAGCGCAGGGCGATGTGAAGGGCAGTGTCGGCGAGGCTTGTTTGGTGACGCTATGCTTCCCTTATATAGCAGAGATGAAGAAACCTCTTCTCAATAGCTATTGAACACTTTTTATGAGCAGTAAATACACTGCAGAAAGAAAAGCAATGTCTGCAGGGCTTTATAAAGGTTCCTGTAGCAGCATCTAACTTAGTGGTTTTTTCAACATAACCTGTTATGACCTAGCTGACTGGCCTTCATTCAGTTTGCTGGGATTTATACAGAACAGGAGGAGTGAAATCAGCAATTGCAGGAGAGAAATTTAAAAAAAAAGCTTTTTTTTAAAAGAGTCTTTCTATCAGTTCAAAGCCAAGATTTAAAGCCATTTTTTAATGGCTTTTTTTTCCCTGTTGGTTGGCTTGTCCCCAAGTCACATCGTTTTCAGTGAATCTGTTGAGAGTAGCACAGTGCCTGACATTATAAGGGACAATAAGTTGGAATCTGGAAAGAATCCTCCATCTACCTGTAAGCAGACTTGGGAGGCGATACAACAGAGTAACACCAGGATTTTAAAAACAGTGAAAATTTTATTTGTATAGCTACTCTATACTTTTTTTTAAGCAAAAGTGAGAATGAGAAACGACTTAAGATGAAGGGAGTTGGAAGGGTACAACTGGTATGCCTTTTGCTCTCCAGCACTTAGCGGAAGGGACAGGCTTTGGCCCTGGGAAGCTCCTCAGTGGCATAGAAGAAAGAAGCAGCACGGAAAGCTGAGTAATTGCCGCATCTTTGTGGACACTCGGCTCCGTTGAGGGGAAGGACACACAGATCCTCCACCGGCATTTCCAGTGCCAAACAGCCTCGAGCCTTGCTTTCGCCTTCTTGCTTGTGCTGTGGCTGCAGCAGCCTGTGTGTGGAAGGAAGGTGCAGATCAGTACCATAGGTCTTATGGAAGACATGGGGTAACGAAGGCATTTGTCTTTGTCCTGCAAATACACAAGCTTTTGTTCTTCCCTCCCCGGCTTCGCAACAGTGGTTTAATGCCAAATTGTTCATGTAGTTGCACTGTACGGAACAGTGCTGGCACACAGAGCTATATGATGAGACATTATACAAGATGAATTTAAAAATAATTTTAATAAAAAAGTCCATGTCTTGTTCAGCTCCATTGTGGGAAGCAAGGATGGGAAGATCACCGCTGATTAAATGTATTTGGTGTTATTCTGTTGACAACAAAGGAATTACACACATGTAGAAATTTGAAAGTGGGTTAGAGAAAACGGTTATTGGGGAGAAGAGGTTACGAAGAAGACGAAACATTAAAAGCTCTTTTGAAATGATGATGTAGCTAAAATAATGAGTAAGGTCTCAACCATTTAGTACAAGGAGGTGAAAGCAACCCCCTCCCTTTAGACTGAAACAGGTACATAACTTGCCTAAACTTTGCTTCCAGAAAGTCTTAATTTTCCTCATTTTGTGCTATTTAACCTTAATAGTGGGTAGAACTTGTGGTTACGCATAATCCTA
>NW_009230801.1:8160-98271 GCF_000690835.1 Fulmarus glacialis
TATAAGTCTAATGACCCTTTTTCTTCAGTAGAGTTTCATTCTCTTTGGGGCTACACTGGTAAATGACAGAGACGTCATCTAAATACGCACAACCAGAGTCTGCTACCAGTGATGACGACAGCACAAATCTGGTATGTCTTACTTAGAATTTCAAAGAAGATAATTTGGCTGTAGGATTTCAGAAAACTTTCTCCATGTTTGTAATACATTTGAAAATTTCAACTGTACTGAAGTAGTATTGTCAAAAATTTTCTTTTAAATGCATATCCTGATTTCCCAGGGCACTTTTCATGCCCTGAACTTCCTGCTGTTGAGAAGATCCCAGACTCCATAAAGCTGATGCATGCCTACCCTGTAGGGTAAGCAGGTCCCGGGAGCACACGTAGGCCTGGGATGGTCCCACCACCGTCTACAGGTAGCTCCTCCATCGGAGCATGGCTCTGAACCCCAGAGCAGGGAGGTCTTGGAGCAGGTAGCTGACCTGAGATTAATCTTGCACCACTGGTTTGAGAGCAGCTGTAAGAGCACGCATCCAGGAGCCTGTTAGTCTTAAGTTGGCGTAATGACCATGGAGAATTTCTGTTGATACTCTAGTTTGCTCAGATTGAGCACAGGAGATAGCAACCTGATGTTGATTTACTTGTGTTTCTTTGTTTGTCAAATGAAACATTTGTTTTATGTTCAAATATGTATGTAGGATTTTAATCTAGATCTACTAAACAGACAACAAATAAAAATTATGCTTTGTGGGCATCTCGCTAGTGTTGAAAAACGGAAGGCTGATGTCTGCAGTAAGCAGCACCATCTAAAGCAGTACCTAACTGTGTTAGATCTCGTAAATCCTTTCTACTTAAAGGAAAAGAAATTCTGCTTGCTCTAACATGAAATGTAAAACTTTCTACCTTGAGCAACAAACCCATCTGTCAAAGCTAGTCTGTAAAGCAGAGCCCCGCTGCATGATCTGAAGGGCAGAAAACAGCTGTGCTATATTCCAGGCTTGCATTTGTTAGCAGTCAGTCTTTGGGTAATACTTACCAATGCGCGTGGTCTTCCTTTAAGAAAACCGAAACGAGTTGCGTGTGTATGTGCTGAGAAGTTTAGCCCCGAAGAACAAGTTTGAAAAGGCAGAAGGAAATGGAGACCTGCCAAGCTTGTTGGCTGGAGTCATGGACAAGAGCAAGGCCTGTCTGAACTGCCACTCAGTTTTTATTCTGCGAGTTTGCAGGGTTGGTGATTAGAGTGGCTTTCGCCCAATTATGCTGTGATTATTCCGCTGCACTGTAATTGACTGGGGAGATATGCTAATACCTGTCATTTGGGATGATAAAAGATGAGCGGAGGACGCAATGCATTATTTAGCTGGCTGTGTGATAGATGAGGGATGCGCAGAGTGCTTTAATTGCTGAGAAGAGAGGTTAAGCTGAACGAACGGATGAATTAGAAATGAGTTTTTTTATGGCTTGTGGAAAAGTGAAATAAAGGGAAATGTGCTTTAAAACTGTAGCAGCAGATAGAAGCAAACACGACAAGACAAGGTCTTTTAGGCAGCTTACTCTCTTAATTTAAATATATAAGACAAAACACGGTTTAGTGTTCAGTAAATAATAGTAACAATAATGATAAGAAACGCTTGGTGAGTTCACATCCTTGCCAAAAATAAATCGTTGTAAAAGGAACTGTTTTTATTTGAGGTGATATTTGGTGATTTGGAACCCTTTCAATTTCTGTTGCAGTTCAGACCTTTAAAGCCTCATTTCTAAGGGCTGTGGTACCACTGCTGAATAGTGCATTTTGTGTGCATAGGTCAGATATAGATTTACATAAATAATATCACGCACACATATACATACATATACACACACAAAATCTCTCGAGTATATGTGTTACACAGTTAATAAGTGCACAGAGAAAGAAGTGAGATAAAATGAATATTCATAACGGTTGGAGGAGTGTTGCGATACAATTAGCAAGAGTATACAAATAACTCACAAGTGACAAAGCTCTTACCCTTTGGGTGGGAAGGTCATTAGAAACTGTATCTCCTTTTTAAAAAAAGTTACCTAGTGAAAAACAATGAAGGTGACCGGTAATTTTCCTGTTGTGGCATTCTTTGCATTTACATGAGCCTTTGCCTGTGGTTTAGAAAAATATTTGGAGTCTGTTCCGTGAAGGCGTGTGTGGATTAGGTTTTTGGGAAGGAATTCTGATTTGCCGTTAGGAAAATAAGGTATCTGTCTGTACTGTGACCAAACCTTTACAAAATGGAAGAAATGATCTCCAGTGTGGTTGACTTGTCCCCGAATCCGTCTAACTGTTGGGAGGCTGCTCCTTGTCCATTGCAGTACTTTTTTTTTTCCAGAAAATACTGGCTCTCGAGCCGTTATTATTGAATGGTAATGGATTCATCTAGAATATCGTGCCTCGTGAGCTGGATGCCAGCTTGAGACGGATGCGGTACTCTGCCGCTGAAGTAGAGTCTGCAGGGCCCGATCGCTCCCCCAAATACAATCGTCACCTTATTCTTTCTGCCATTCACCAAAATTTCTTTATGGCTGCTTTTCATTATCTTAGTCGGGGACTGGCAACTTATTTTACAGCTGTGCAGCCCATTGTTAACCTAATTTTTTTTTTTTTTAAAGTTAGTTTTAAAAGAGCAGTTTATAAGGCAGTTTGCTGCTTTTATGGAGCTATTTATATTGCTATGTGCTGGTTAATATAATTTTTGTAAAATGACCACTTGGATTTCGAAATGTGAGTGCTTCTGGTTGCACCTTGGCTTCTTTCCATTAGTTGAATGGATGCAGCTCTCAGAAAAGCTGTGCATCTTTGAAGAAAGAAGCAGTAAAATGCTCTAACGTTATTGTTTTATGGAGTGTTATATAGAAAAACCTAACTTTTAAAAATCCCTTATTAACCATTTTTAAAGATGTTAGAAGGTTTATTCTACATGACTTAGTTTGTAATTACATATTTAATGTAAAAAAAGTGCCATTTCCCATCCAGAGAGAGACCCAGGCAGTTTTGTTTCTTGAGGTGGGATACCCCTGATGGCAGCCAGCGTTGGGGAGCATGGCCGATGCTTGGCAACCTGCTGGGTGCCATTTTTTTTGTCTAAAACCTTCTGCTGTTTTTGTGGTTTGTGGCCTTTTACAGTTTTCTCTCCCTCTCTGGGTTGTGATGGACCCCTGCAATTAGGAAGGGAATGGGGCCCAGCCCTGCTCGTTTGCAGATAGCGCTAGCACCCTGGGAAATGATCTTATCCAACTGCGTGTTTGCAGTCAGCTATTCATCTGCTTCCGTGTAAGCACATGTGAATACAATGAGGATAAGGCTACTAACTTTTTTCAGTCTTTTCTAGTCCAGATTCCCTGCAAAGCACTATTTTCACTATGATGCCATATACAAAGCATCCGATGACTTTCAGCATGTTGTAACTATGAAATCAGCGTGCAGTTTAGAAGATTGTCATACTCCTTGAACAGTAAATTTTAACTTACCCAAGGAAATAAAAATCACTTACGATACAACAGCAAAGTATTGCTGAGTGAGCCACTTTTCAGTACCCAGCTTTACCGATTAAAAGATTTGTCATCATTGTATGTAGTGTGTATGTTTACATAAACATGTAAATATGTGTAAATACATGTGTAACACATGTAAAATTCATGTGTCATGAACACAGAATCCATACAGTTAATTTCTATATTGTATTGTGACACAAATGCCTTTCTATCAGAGAATTTCAGCTTATTCTGCTGTGCCCTGAGAGGTACCTATAATAGAGAAGATGGGAAGATTAACTGAAAACAAAAACCAATATACCTGAACTAAACACCTTGCTTATGATCAGCTGAAATGAATTATAGGAAGGAACAGAGTGTTAGTTCATAATAGTTAATCTTTGTTATTTTTGTTTAATACATTGTTAGGTCAATTGGAAAATATTAGTCCTCAGTTGTCGCTTGGCTTAGTGCTATTTCTCTACATGTAAGTATCTATAATTTAGATTCCGAGGCAAAAATAACTTTATTTTGTTACTGATAAAAGATGAAACATATTTGACTGACATTGTTGGAAATAAGCGATAAGAAACTTTAACAGATCTATCAATCAAAACAGCAGTTTTATTTCTTGTATTATTAGCTCCTGAGGCTTTGCTGCAGCGCGTGAGAGGTAATTTCTTACCGTAGGCTTTTCTTACTGTGCACTTGATGTACTTCTGGGGTGGGCGGTGAAAACTGTACATTTTATTTTGTTTTCAGTGTTTCAGTCATAAGGTTTTGATGATCTCAGCTTGTTCCTTTAGTAGTTATGTCTGGGTATGATCTAAGGAATCTTGGAAACCCACTGAGGCAATAGGAAACAGAGGTCAGGAGAGAACGGAGTAATTTTTTAGACTTAAAAACATTGGGGGCGGGAGGGGGGCAGAACTTCTCTTATAATGCTTTATGAAAGCAAACGTACAACAAATCTTGAGAATTTCAAAGCATCCTTTCCTTTTCATAGTTTTCCATCAGGGCTCTATATACATTTTGTGGCACTGCTCTAGGCTCCGTTTGTGAAGTGCATTACGGATTATGTGAGCAATGCTTGTGGTGGTTTTTGATCCCTAGATCAATCTCAGTGATGGGAGTTTATTGAAGCCTCCAGTGGGTGAAACACGGGACAAAGCAGCAGAAGCTCCTTTGATACTGCTTGGGTAGCTCATTAGAAGAGATGGTGGTGTCATCCAAAAGAAGCTGTTTGGGAACCACAGAGTGTGGTACTGGGGAGAGTACTCCTTGACTCATCTGGCACTAACATGGACTTGGTATAGATTTTTATTCAAAAAGAGAGAGGGAATTGCTCCCCCACCCCATGTTTTTCAAATAATTTCAAACAGCATCAGCCCAGATCCCTCCAACTTTGAATTTCAAATTATTCAGCTATATAAAAATGAATAGACACTGCTATGTCTAAAGCCAGGCACATGATTCCAGGGCTTTGATTTGGACAGAAACCTCTGTGTTCATGTAACTTTATGTAAATACGCACACACACACGTACACAATATACACACATTAAGAGTTTTCTCATCCCCAGTGGCAAAAGGCTTTTTGTGTTTCCTGAAAAAAAAAAAAATAGTATAAAGTGTAAGAGGCTAAGCCCAAGATTTGGGTTAGAGATGTTATTCTGAATTGATAAGAACAACTGTGAGTTAGAAAGAAATGTATAGGGAGAGTGAAGAATAATTTTGTTTCCAGCTAACAGTACCATTTAAAAATTTGGAATTTAGAGGACAATGTAGTGTCTTTCTCTCCAGTGAGAGCGCTAAATTGTGAGTGGCTTTGCTTTATACTTTTTAAAAAATGTATTATTTGTTTTGTGTGAAGATTACTAAGTGATTTGATATTTACCGAATAATGCCCATGAGCAGTAGTTGCTGAGTCGTGATACAAAGTTAGCATTTTGGTGGGAGATTGAAGGGGAATATGACCAGAGTTGTATTTTCAGCTTCAGAAAAGATGTTCCAGCAATTCTAAGCAGATGGGCTCTGAGGCTGGGGAGCAGAAAATGCTGCTGTTTGGAGGTCTGAAATTTTGAGTTCTCATTTATTTTAAATGTTTCAAAGGTAATAAAACACTTTCTAGGAGTCTAAACAAGATGTAATGAATTTGATTTTAGGGGGAAGGGAATTTATTTCTGTGGTTGTTGCTTAATCAACATCTACTCTGCCACTTCACATCAGCTTCTGTCCTTTCCAAGTGAATTAGTTCTTTGGGCAGCACGTTAAGAGGAAGTGTATTGTTCTTGGCAGGGCACTTGAATTTCTAATTACCAGATTCCTGCCTTAATTGCAATTACCTGGACACCCAGGCAGGGTGAACTTTTGGAAAAGAATGTAATTAGTGCAGAAGAAACCTTGCTGCCAACTGCTCGTCTGGATATCTACACTAAGCAGAACCTTGATAAGTTCACATCTCTACAGACAAGCTATCAATCCATTGAGATGCTGCCCAAATGCAAGTCTCTTGCAGTGTGTATGATTATTGTATGGCCTTAGACCCAGTGTAAAGTTAAAGACAACTATTGGCTTTTCTGTTCCCACCTGAATTTAGGGAGGAAGAGGGACTGGTATGAGAGAAATGTCTTTGTTATTTGTAGGTGCTCACCAATAAGGAGTTCATCAGATGCAGAATTTGTTTAAATAAATGGCAATTGTAAATTGTGGTCTGTGTGAGATAAATGAGGTGCACACAGAGTAATTTAATTCAAGTCAAAATAAACAAATTAGATCATTTCTTTCCAGTAATGTTTGTAGTGAGCCATTTTTTGCATGCAACTACAAAAGCAAAATGTTGCCAGCCCAGAAGAAATCATGCAAAACCACGCTTTTGAGTAGAGGTGGAGCCATAGTAAGGGTAGTTGTGAATACAGGTTGTAGCATATCCTGATTATAAGCTGAAATCACTTGGCTTAAGGGCCTCCGGAAAGGTTTGCTGCATCAGGCTTTCATTGTCAACTCCCTTGTGTTGACTCACAGGAAACTTAAATGTAATTGATGAAAAATAAGGGAAAAGAAATTAAAGAATTACTACTTTAAAAAAAAAAAAAAACCAAACTGAAAACCGTCTTTGAGTAATTGCAACCTTTTAGTAATTCAGCTTTCAAATAATGTTGCTGATGAGGAAATTGAAAAACTTCTGTGTTAAAACATTTTTTGTCCTGGGGCTTGAGTGCTTTGGGCAGCTTTGTTTCTTTCCTTGATCCCTTTTAATAAAAAAAAAACCAAACACAGAAACATTGATGTGATTGATCTCTATGAGGTCAGGGACAGACAGACCTTGTCTCGGTGGTGGTAGCCAGTTGTAGCGTACCAGTGTCACTTACTGATGGACTGAAAATAAGAGAAGCTCTCGGATAAGGGCCTTCTGTTTGTATAGAGTGAGTTATAAAACTGCTTTGTTCTTTCAAAAACGCAGTTAAGAGCACTTCAAATGAGCTGCTCAAATGCTAGGCTTCCCGAGCTCATGTAATGGTGAAAGGGTTGTGGTGGGAAGGATGGTGGTGGTGTAAAACTCTTCCAGTTGCTTTGAAACAACGCAGGGGTAGAGGAGATGAAGGAGGTGGGCTGATGAAGCCCTGGTGAATAGTTAACTGGTTTAAATTCAATTACTGGGGTGTTCAAGTCATTAACAAGTACATCAATATGGTTTTTATTAACAAAAGTTTTCCTGTCATATACAGCGTGGTTGGCAGCAAGAACTTATTCTCAGGCAGCCTGATCGCATAGACAAACCCTGTTCTATCAGATCCCAGGGGTTGTTGCCCATCCCTCACTTTTGCCAAAATAGAAGTGAGAATACTAAAGGCTTCAGGAGGTAATTCACGAGATTCAAGCTTGATGGGCTCAATACTGTGGGGTTTACGTAGCTTTTAAATTTTGAATTTGTGAAGAAAAGGTGCTTTAAAAATGTTTTCATTATCATTTTTTCTCTCTGCTCCCTGTTTAAATTTGGCTGTTCTCAGTTTTACCAATCATACTCTCTCTTTTTTTTCAGACATGTATTGTTGGAGAAAGTCACATTAGAAAAGTTTTGATTTTTTTTCTTTCTTTCTGTTTTAGCCAGACTCATAGATTTATATATGCCTCTTGTGGTGGAAAATAATACACACGTATTAGTATTGGGCAGAATGTTGGAGAGAGAGTGAGTGATACTCATGCACACAGGCAGACAAAAGTTTCAAAGACAAGTTGTGATTTTCAGGTGCTGATGTTAAAACACTGTGAAGAAGTCCCTTCTTTTCAGGCTTCTTGGCACTCTTGGAAAATTAGAGTATTTTTACGGGATCTCAATCACTATTAATTTTGAAACGCCTTGGCAAGAGGCATGATAACAAACATATTTTGAACACCAGATAAGCAGTTTTTCCCTGTCCTTTGAAAATGGATAGGGAAGGGAAACCTAGATGTATTAAAAGCATAATACAAAAAGAAGACAATTTGTCACTGTAGGATTTCTTCCATATTTTAATTTTGGTGGTCTTATAACCATAGCACTGAAAGAGTTGCATGTGTGGATACAGCTACCATCCCTAGTTGTTGCAACTAATCTGAATTCGCTAAATGAGAGCTCAGTGACCACTAGCCATGGCCAGGGCTTCCGAAGACTAGCATCAGCCGAGTTGTTAACATGGCTTCGCCTGGTCACTTCACGCAGGAAAGCAGAGACCTTCTTCAGAGTTATTTTTAGCATTCTCATACTTTTTTAATTTGCATATTCACTGGTAATATGGAGCATAATTCTTTTTTCCCCTCCATCTTTCACTAGGCACAAGCAGAGGGTATCTTTTGTTTTCTCCAGTGTTCATATGTTTATGCCCTTACAGCATCTCCTTCTGTACTACTAAATATACTTCCTTGTACCTTTCTTTCCAAAAAAGCGCGTAGTGCATTTCAATGTTGAGGACCACTGGAAAAAAAGGAAATTTGCAGCTGCTTTAATATATGCATGGCAATGGGTGGATGGAAGAGCAGTACTTGTAACTGGTAATTTTGCTGTTCCCTGTAAAGGTAAATTAAGGCACAGATTCCAGAAAGTGAAAGTGGATCTGGATAATCTTCTGCTTCTTAGTTACAGCAAGTCTTAATATTCCTGGTTAGAGTCATGGTGCATATAATATTGAAGTGCTAAAATGTACCAAAAGCTTGCTTGGAATCAAATAGTGAATCCCTTCGACTTCCCAGTTGCTGAGAATGAGCGAAAGGCCATCTCTTCTGAGGATCAACGGGGACTGTTTGTCCTAGGATGATTGCTGGTTCTGCACCTAGGCTAGAATACATCTCCTAATGTTCCTATCTGTGTGCCGCTAAAGTGAACAGAGTAGGCATTATGATTTGCACTTTGCTTCCTTTTGTTTTTAATTCAAAGGCCATCCCTAATTGATGGAGCTTTCCTTTACGATGCACTTATTTTCAAATCCATCATGCAGTGCTTGTGCTGCCCCTTGCCTTCATGGATGCGCTGGTCATTGACCCAGAACTGGTAAATGAACCCTGCAGGGAAATCATTAGAGAATTGGAACGGTTGTGGTGAAGGGACCAAGGGTCAAACCATTACCTCCCTGTAGGACCGTCAACTTAAATTGGACTTCTTGCTTTTTGGAAGCAGGTCAAGTGTCAGGGACAGCTGAAGTGGTCAGTTACAAACTGATACAGATCATGGACACAGTTTGGGGGTTTTAGCTTAAAAAATTAAGACTAGGCAGGATGGATTTAGTCTAATGATGCCTTCTCTGTTTCTCTCCTCTCTTCTCCCTTTAAAAAGCAAAATTAAAACCCTGAGAAGTCAACGGGAGCCAACACTCTGACATTAACGTGCTATTTGTGATCTTTTGGCACATTCATAATTTTTTAGAGTAGTTGGTTCAACCTTTTTATCTTCCCTTGCAGTTTTCTTTGATTGAAAAATAACAAACGATATTTTGTAACAAGAAAATACCTCCATAATTCTTATGAGAAATATACCTCCTGCTCTTTTTTTCCCTCCCTCAACTGTTCTTTGCATAATTTTTTCACACTCTTAAAAAATGTAAAATGACCTTTTTCAGACTGTACAAAATAAATATTTCCTGCTCCTAGAGGAAAAACTCCACAGTAGTGCATCTATGGCAATGGAATATACTGCTGAATATAAGAAAGCATTTAACGATTTAATTTAGAAATCTGAAGCCGTTGAAACATTTTTATAATGTTTGGTATAATTCCAAGTATGTAACTATGTAAAATAAGTTGAAGATATCAAAAATGCAGAAAAGTCATGGGTGTCATGCTACTAAAATATGACCGCAAACATTGAATAACAAAATAGATCGTACTAAAAAAAAGAAGAAGAAAAAAGATGAGTCTGTGAAACCTGAAGTTCTTTTCACTGCGACTTCAAAGCGCTGCAGAGACCCCTTAGAAACATACTTCTCCTCAGCTCTGTCCACCGCCGTTCATAGCACGCAGCACTTAGTAGGTTTAAGACACTTTCTGACTTGTGTAAGGAATTCTCCCCTTCTGAAATAATTAACGAGACGCAAGAATTAACACAAATGCACGTTTGAGTGAGTGGGCTGAAACCCGGCTCTTTTGAAATTGGTGGCAGAGGAGTGTTTCTAAATGTGTTTTGATCAGGGAAGATAAATTAATTGCAACGTGTCTGATAGGTAAATGTTTTTACAATATTAATAAGAAAAAATTGAGGAAAAAGTATGTAAGTACTGCTTTGACTGGGGTATTCCGCTCTCAATAGAAATACCCATATTTGAGATCCACAAGTCAAGAAGACATGGAAGTCTCAGAAGTCAACATGAAACTATTCACCGTCTCCAGCTGCAGAGGGACAGATCATGCGTGGAGAACTGTGCTAGATGGCAGGTGGCCTGCCTCATGGCTCGCGATTCACAAAGCGGGCTGTCTTCCCAGTTCGGTTCTCTTATATCTTACTTTGTGGGTAAGGAGGAACAAAAATGTTAAGTTTCGTGAATTTATCCTTTGAATATAGTTTATTATGGGCCTTCCCCACCTTCCCCGCCTTAGTTTACACATTCGTTTTCTGGAGGGTTCTTGTAATTACAATGATTTATCGGTAAGACGGAAAAGAGAAAATTTGAGTGAGTAAGAAAGAGATGGTATTTTATCAGACAAAAATTCCCTTTCTGTGCCGTGTCCAGTGTGTTTGCCTGCTGCCTGCGGCAGGGACGACATCTTTTGAGGCTGCATGGCCCTGAGTGCGCTGGCAGCAGACAGCAGATAACCTGCTCGTTAGTTGATGAGGCTCTCGGGCCCCCACTATGCTGAGCGTGCTCCCCGCTGCTGGCAGTGTTGTGGGTCTCTGCCCCACGGTTGGAAATGCAGGTGTGTGGCAGCAGGTTGGCAGGAGGAGCTGCCGAGATGGCGCCCATGGAGGTGCTGGAGGCCCAAAGCAAGATGGTGGGGAGTCGGGGAAACTCAGCACAGGGAAGAGGCTAGAAATAGAGGAGCATCTCCGTTTCTGCGCTTATAGAGGGGATTACAAGGTCCCTGACGGCACCTTGCCTACTGATCGAGGGAGACAGAGGAACTGACCAGTTGGAAACCGTTACCCTTTACTCCAGCACCTTCCACTTCCAGCAGCTCTTTCCTCTCAAGCAGGCTGGAGCCAAGAAACACACCATTGCTGGTATGCAGAAAGAAAGCAGCTTCCCTAGCACCTTCGGTGTTGTGTCTGGTAGAAGCCAGCTTAATAGGGTCAGAAATTTGGAAAATGGCTCTGTGCGTACCAGCTGGTGGAAGGGAGAGGCTGCTGTCCTCCTGTCAGGGTGGGCTGTGTTGAGAAGGCGCACGCAGCACGGCCAGCAGGCCGCTGCCCAAAGTACAAACCCTGCATGAGCACAGAGGCAAAAGGGAGCGGGCTGGCAGCCTCTAAAAGTTAAATAGGGAGATTTTTCATTCACAAGGGCTGTTCCAACAACTCCTGATGTTGATAATGATGAATGGTGTGTAATGGAGAGCTGTGCAGCCGAGAGAAAGAGTTCTTTGAACATGGCTTTTCCACTGTAGCGCATCAGGACTAATAACCCGACTTCCTTTGATAGCAGGTGATGGGATAGGAAGCAAACTGGAAGGAAAATTATTTTCCTGAGCTTCTCACAGAAGGCATATGAGGCACCAGGGCTTTTGCTTGTCAGTCATGCAATTTGCTTTAAAAGGTGAGAATTCAAGATTGTGTGGATTATAGTAACGATAACGTTGGTCACATTTTAGCCCACTGGAAAGATAGACACGACTGTTTAACGAAGCAGTTCATTAGTGTTCAGTACAGTTCACAGGAGGGAGCAGTGTTTTGGGGTTTTTTGGCAGGTGAGTAATTACATTCCCTATCACCTCTCTAGTGTTGGAAGGGACAGTGACCGAGCAGCGTTCTTTCTGCTGCCAGGCATCCCCTGATATCCCCTGTGTAACATAAGGCCTGTTCATTTACTTACTTTTAATTTAATGGTGATGTTTCCAAGGTCATGAACCTTTGAGCTTTCTTCACGTCTTTACATTTTTTTATTCCAGCATAATAAATAGAAAATAAAAATATTCTAGAGATAGCATTGCTGATCTCTAAATTCCCCCTAATATTCTGAAAAGCACTGCATATGCAACTTGAAATCGGTATGCACTACATGATAGTGTTAATTTATTTAAACTGCATCTAGAGCTTACTTTTCACTCATTTATATAGGTATGAATATATATAGATAGATAGGTATGTATCTGTGTGGGAGAGATGAGATGTTTTCAGTTGGGCTGTTTGTTAACTTCTGACAGGAGATGAACGACCAACACTTGAGATCTTAAGAACTTTTCCCTCCCTTCTTTGCACATTTGTACCCCTGGAGTTCTGGTAGTGCCCTCTCTCTGTTTCAAAATTCAGTAACAGAAGAAAGTTAACACTAAATGTAATTTTATAATTGCAATAATGATCACACAGCTGTGCTTTCCTAGTTGCATAATGCATGTCGGGATCAGTTTAGGAGCTCAGCCTCATTTCCTGCCCAGATGTAATTCTGGTGACCATTATTACAGTAGGAAGGCTCTCCTCATTCATTACGGCCACAGTCTGACGGAGGCCTGCACGGCATAACAGAGGCCGGTGTAAAAGGATATTGCAGCTCTAGGTTAGCTGCGCCTAAGCTTTTGGCCAGTGCGGGAAACATGTCTGGGTGCGTATGGACAGGGCAGCTGCAGACAGCACGAGCAGCTCATGCGCATGTGCCCCTGTGTGCATAAAAAATAATAATAAAAAATAACTTAGGTGTGCCTTTCTTTCTTAAGAAATGTTGTCTCTATTTATGAGCATGTGAAATTTTGAGGACGAGCTCTTACACTTAAATGAACCTGTGAGCAGCCCATAGAAAAGCAAGTGCCTGCAGCGCTAATAATGAGAACTGACAAGGCGATCCTGCTGTGTTTATTTATGACCTTCTGCCTTTGTTAGCTCTTGTGAGAAATTCCTCTCTAACCATAACAATATTGCTGGAGCTTGGCACTGCGCTGAGGAATCCTACAGCGCCCCGAGGCCGCTCACTGGCACGGGTACAGCTTGCAACAGATTGGCACGGTTGTTGAAATTTTCGTATGTTTTCCCTTTATTTATTTCTTTACTTAATTCATAAGGCTGTTTGTTCCTTTGGTACGTTTGTTTATTCTGACAAGCGCCCTTCAGAAGTATTTTGGGACTTTGTGAAGATCCCAACTTACTGATTTGCTTTTTTTCCTCTTTTTTGGTGGTCTGTCTAATGAATAACTCAGAGGATGAAATGAGTTTCAGTTTGATAGTTCCAACAGGTAGATCTTCTTAGTAGTTGTGAGGTAGGTAGGGTTTTTTTTAAAGAAAGACAGCAGTGTATAAATGCTGGCCCTATTTGCAGTCTTCAGTGTAGAAGACCGTGAACGGGGGACTGGGACGAGCGCTCAGGCAACACTGCAGAAAAGCAGCAACAACCTTACAAGCCACGCAGCAAAACTTTCATCAGGTTAAGAAACATATTCTTCTTGAACTGTAGCTCTTACAAGCCATGCCTTGACACAGATGGCTGTTTTCCTGTCTTTCTATCACACGCATTCCCCAGAAGACCTCTCAGCCCTGCTCCCTAAGCTGTGTTACGTAGCTCAGACACAGATTTGGAGGATGGAGAATCAGCAATAGGTAGGGCTGCATCTGAAGGTCTGGCAGGGCTGAAGTCTCTCTTTGCTTCATCTTGCAAGGACCAGGATGCAGCCATTGACAAGCGCTGCAGTTCCTCAGCCTGCTGCCTGTGACGTGGGATTTCCGTGGGGGAACAGCAGCAGCAGGAGAGGAGGGGAAAGGATCACTGCCTTACAAGATCCTGGCAGACCCTCTTTGAAAGAAGCTTCCACCTGCAGCCCTTTTTTTCTACCTCTGTCACGTTACCTGATGTGTTTTTTCGTACCGTGTATGAACACACTAAAAATTCAGTGCAATAGAGATCAGTGGGGAAAAAAGTTCTCTTTTATTCTATTTACAAATATTTCATACAACTGGCTTCCAAATGCATTGTCTCTGTGGGCTGTGGTACTACAGTGGTGCTTGCTGGAGGGAGCCACAGCAGGGACATAGCTTGGCAGGTGTTGGGGAAGGACAGTTGGTACCTTGGGTGAAGGGCTGGGTAAAGCACCAATGTACAAGAGGGCAGATGGGAGCACCCTGCTCAGTAAGGCTCCGTTGAGTGTCCACCTGTTGTGGTCCATGGAGCAGCAGCCACATTTTTGCTGATCACAGTTGCTGTACACTGAACATCCTACCCGTGCTTTCTTGGAATTTTTTCAGAGCATTTTTATTAGCATTATGCTGAATTGGTAGTTCTGTGCAATACCAACCTACTCCCTTCAAGCCAAGGAAAATTTTGGAGGAACAGCCTACTGAAAGCTTTATCTAAAAGATCTCAGGACTCCCTGTCTTCTCCATGATAAGAAAAAGCTGCAACTTTGAAGCATGCTCAGAAACTCAGAAAAAGCTGGCTTTCGCAATTCACCACAGAAATCTTTGCTTTCTGTGGTATATTAATTAAAGAGCAGTAGTAACTGGTATATTGCTTTTTCTACAGATTGCATAGACTACGTGGTTTAACACTTCTGTAGTGACTCTTCCACATTTTCTCCTCATTTGTTGGATTTCAAGAGTGCACCTAGAATTATGAACCTGTTGGATAAAGACTAGCTTAATGCACTCAATGATCAGGACAACCATGTTGATATCTTAGCCTCAAGATACCTCTTCCCACCCCAAAAGCAAAGTTTGTAAGCCATGGCTGGGACAGCATGCTTAGCAGTAGACAGGGAAGGATATTGGCATTTCAGAATTTTTGCTTAAAGCTTAATTGAAGCACTACAAGTTATCCTTCCTACTAGGGTAATCAAGACGTTATTTCAAAAGAAATCTGAGGCCAAGACACTTCTCTAGGATTTCAAAAGCCTTTTGAAATTTATATAGAGGTTTCTGAAACAAGAGTTCTACACAAGTCTGTTAAAGCCGTATCGTCTCAAAATATCGCGTTCCCTTGCCGCTCAATTATTTTGCACAATAGCATGCCCAACCAGCACTGAATTACTGCGAGGAGATGTGAATTCCAGAACTTGGGGTGATGAGGGAGTCTGGTTCTAGCTGGCATGTGTGAGAAACGATCTGAAAGTTTATTTTCTGCTTTATTACCGTCTTGGATTTCATTTCCCAACCTTTTCCGAGGTTACTGGAAAATGAAGAGGTGGGAGGGGTTGAGTGAACAGCTCTTGAAGCATAATTGTTTGGTTTTGCTGCTGTGGCCCATAAACCTCAGAAAGGAGTAAGCAGTTCGTGTGCGTGGCGGAGGGTGTGGAGCAAAGCAGAGTCAGAGCGATCACAGCCCCGTTTGTTTGTGCTTTACTGGTTGTCGAACTACACGCCGCTGGGGTCGCACTGGGTTCAGAAGAAGGAAAGAGGGAGGACGATGAAGAGATTCTTGCGTGATGCTGCGAGAATGAGTGGCAAATTAAGCTGAATTTACTGCAGTAAATGTTATGACACTCATTTCTGCCTGATACCCCAATACAACACTGCATATCCAGTTTGTTCCAGTTTTGTTAAATAAGACTTAATTAATTAATTAATTAATACTGTTTGAGGCAAGTCACCTTACTCAGTCCCTTAAAAAGGAAGCCTTTCTAACATTTATCGCTCTTTTTGGTGTGTATATTTTTCTGCTCCTTTCAGCTTCTGAGTCAAAAGGAAGAGATGGAAGTTATTGGAGCACCTGTGGGTTTGAAGTTTAAGATGTGTCTGTGGCTTATTTACCATCTCATTGAATTGTAGTGTTTGGTTACAGGGTGTTGTGGGAGAGAGAAGAAAGAGACACAGTACGATGCATGCAAAAGCCTTAAACTAATGAAAAACTATGTTTTGTAGATCCTTATTCCCACGGTAACCTGCTGGGTCATCCTTTTTATCAAACCATAACTCTACAAAGTGTATTAATATGCCAAAAAAAAAAGGTAAGTGTTGTAGATCAAGAGCTTTTAAACCTTGGGCATACAGGTGTATAGGTTCATCAGTTGCTTAAGCCCTTTATCATGGTCCACACATAGGTAGCCTTGGGCTCTCAGAACAGCTCACTTGTTATCAACTTGCCTAATTTACTGTGGGATGAAAAGATCTGCTTTCAGTGATCAGCGGGCAATTGATTGTTGGACCAACACTTTTCTGTTCTCTCAACTGCGGTCTCCAAATCAGATAGTATTGTAGGTCCAAACTTTTTAACAGCACAGCTAATTCCTTCTGAATGCAATGTGGGATAGTCTGAGAAGCACATGTGGAAAGATGTTAGTTTATAATTGCAAAATAGGTGTGTTGTGACTCAGGGTATGTCTGTAGTAGTAAACAGTAAGGTACATTAAGTCGTGTGAGGTTGTGTGGTTGTGTTTAAAGAGCTTGTCCTATGTGAGCTACCCTGCATAGACCTATTGAGACTCTCTGCACTTCAGTCACGTGTGGGCGTACTGCAGGATAGACATGGTGCGAATTTTACCACGTTTCATGTTACCATATTCTGAAGTGGTGTTGCTCCTTTTTCCTTGAGCCACACCTGCAAAATCTGAGGTTTTTCAATATGTAGTCTCAAGATAGATGGTCTGTGTCTGACTGCGTGTGCTGCAAGTTTCCAAAAGTAGCCAGAGTAAGTGGAATAAAGGGAGTAAGCAATAATCTCTAAGGCATATTGCTGCTGCACCTGCTAAAATTTTAGGTCTCTTTCAGATCTACTGACCCATATGTTCTTTTGGTAATGTCTTGTTCTTCTTTCTTATATGCTTTTGCTCAAATCCATGTTTGTCTTTCTGGTGATTCAGTACTCCTTTCCTTGCATATTTGGTCTGATTTCTTTCTACGTCAGCTGTGAAAGTAGAACAAGGAGGTAATGGGAGGGGGAGTAGCAGGTGTGTAGTGTTTTCCTCGTGGCTTTGTGATGCTGGATTCAAATGGCCAGAAGCACAGCTAGGAAAGCAGGCAGGGCTGGCAAGCAGGGGAGTAACCCTGTGGCCATTCAAATTCTAAGCTTTCTGCAGAGAGGGAGGAGGATAGTGATCCCCAAAATAACAAGCTCCAGAGAGCTTGAAAAGTTCTGGATCAGTGCATGTTTTCCTTCAATCAGCTTCCTCTCTGTTTTATCCTGCCAGTTTAGTCTGTCTTCTCCCTGGGGAGGTAGCTGTAGGCTACATGATCTAGAAAATGATGGTAATCCAAAGAGACACAAAAGAAGGAAGTTGTTATGCCTCACCTGGTTGTTCTTTATAGGAAAAAGCCTTAAGTTTAACGGAAGGGATTTCATGTTTGGGGATGGTTAAGATTGGCACTGAGGAAACGATGGATGGGAAGTAGTATGAGTATGACTAAATTTTATTAGGTTGCTGTTACACAAATGTAACTTTTCTTTCTTATTCATAGGGGCAATTTGTTGTGGTTTTCATTGATTTGGTTGTTTTAAATATTGATGATTTATTGATGATAAATAGCTGATGCTGTAGCTACAGTTGTTGTTGGCTGAGAATTTTTCTTTGCTACAGTACTGAAGAAACAAATGGCTCCTAAGGGTTTATGCCTTTTTGTTTTTAAATTTTATTTCCAGAAATTCTACGTGCTAAGCATTCTGCTTCAGAGATAAACAGTGAAGTTCGTATCTTGAGAGATGCTGTGTTATTGTTTTTCTGTTCTGGAGATTTACTGTTTATTTCTGATATAAAAAAGTATTGTTGTCAGACAAGCTGTGTGTCTTACCTGTTTACAGTCCTTGTTAGACTTTGTCAATTTGCTTTGATAGCACATGGGTCATTAGTATTTATCGTTTCATACACGGGAGTTGATGTTTGTAAACTAGCAACTTTTTTTATGCCATTAAGAGATTTCTTGATGCAGCTGGAGACCTCAGGAGCCCCCTTCCTGTTAACTGTCAGGGAACTGCAGACCCCATAATGAGTGGCATTCAGCATGGGCAGGGAGGTGTGCAGTTGTCTGGGCTTTCGTCTGGTGCCTCGAAGCTACAGTGTCAGTTTTGAATTTCTAATTGCCCTAAGTTGTTTTTGCTGTAAAGTTCTTGTCTGGACAAGCAAATAAGAGTCCATCGTGGATCAGCGTAGGCACAGAAGTGTGACCATCTTAGCAACTTTTTCTCATCCCGTGTCTGACAGATGCGGGCATACCATGTTCTGTTCTTGGACACCTGTATCCACAGGTCAACAATTTTTATTTTTAGTTAAGGTTGTCTTACAAACACAGATCCTTTGCTTGTTAGACAAATGTGGTAAGAAATTATTCGTTCTTTAAATGAACTGGGAATTGAATGCTACAGTGAGATGCCATATTCAGCAGAACAAAATCATATTCCTCGTTAGGGTGGCAGTCCTGCCTAGGCAGCCGAGAAGGCCGGTGGTATCTCTTGACCCTCGCGGGCTATGCTGTCGCAGCGGTGTTCACTGTCGACGAAAGTGCAAGCCTGCGGGCACATGTTCAAGGAGGCGTGCCTTCAGCCACAGCCTCTCCTGCGCAGTCTGCATAGTCCCAACAGCTCAGGTCCTTAATCTGAGTTCTGAGCCAGTGACACTCTGCACCAAATCATCATGTATGCTTTGGTGTTCATATTGTAGGACCAGGAGTTACCTAAAAAAAGAAAAGAAGAGGGAAAAAACAGGCGTGACTGTACATTTGGGTCTGCCTTTGCAGCGAGTCCACTTAAGATCCCTTACATTTGGAAGATGAAACATTCCCATTAACTGAGTGTTTGGAGAAAAACCCAAGTCAGTTAAAGTCAGAAGCAAAATTCATACCAGCTTTAGTGAACCTGTTTAAAAAACAAAAAAGCAAACCTTCCTTTGCTCTTTCCCCACTCTCAGCAAATAATTATTTATTAGGACTAACACTTTTCTTAGAAACAATGTTTTCTGTGCACTTTTAATCAGGGGGATTTTTTAAGACTGGAAATGAATTTCGTATCCAAATTACGACTAAGAACTGTGCAAAACAGTCATTTGCTTAGCAATTAGGTAGTAATCTGTGACTTGAATCTGTTTTTCCAATTTGGCTTTTTGTAGATAATTTCTTGAAGACTGATGTAATTCCAGGATCCCATAAGTTGAAAAGGCAGCAGATAGAGCACTGGCACTGCATTGTTTGCTTACGCTTTTTCTCAGTTGCTTGAATGAATATAGGGCTTTTGGGGAAAAGATTTTGCATCCTCAGGGACTTCCCTGTATAACTTCTCAGAGAAGGTATTTGATACTGATCGGAGTCCTTGCAACACAGTTCAGTAACTGAGTTATTTTGGGAAGCATATGAGGTCTGCAGAATGAAGGGAATTTGTTTCCCCAGCAAGTGGTGCTTTGTCACTAAATTTAGTGCAAGCAGCTAGTGTTTTTATCACATACATAGAATTTCCTTCATCCAGAGTATTGCATGAATTGTTTACCACATAGAAGTTAAAGTTAAAAATTTGGTTAAAATCACTAAAACATCTAGTAAGTGGAATAAATTAAGACTGACAAGTACCATGACTAACTAAAAAGTACCTCTACCCAACTATTGTCAAAGTTTGGGTTTGTCTTGCAAGTAAGTTTTTAGTATGAAACAAATCCTCTCCTTACAATAGCATGTTGTGAGGCAGAGTTGTACACATCAATAAAAATCGAGCTTTTTCCTCAAGGAGGTGTTTGAAATGGAAGTGATCTTGTCTACTTTTCCTTTTCCAAACCTTGAATTACAAGATTCAGAGAATGAATGTTGTTTTCTGTCCCCGAATTCATTTCAGTAAGGGGTGTAAAAGGCACTTTGGCAAAAATGTAACAGCAGCCTTGCTGTCTCCTGTTAAAGAAGAATTTGTTAAGGATGTGCATTAGGTATGTTTGGTGTGCTTAGTTGAGGGTCTCACAGTGTAGCTGGCATGGAAGGAGGACATCCGTGTAGGGGATAGCAGCCTTTGAAAATGAAAGGATTTCCCTCGTCATCCCCATCGTTGCTGTGCCCGTGTGTTTTTTCCGGTTGCGCAGGCAATGGGAGGCTGTTAGCTCGCTCGCTGCCTCGACAATGTGACCAGCAGGGCCTTTGGAAGACTTCTTGAAACATGCTATTATAGGCTGCTTTGTGATGAAAAGAGGTCTTACAAATATCTTGAAATTTAAACAGAGCTATTGTGGGTTTTCCCTTTGTGTGCGTATGTGTGTTTGTCAGCCAAATCATTTGTTCAAAGTTAATCTCAATTACAGAGCATATTGTTCATAATCCCCCATGGCTCCAAAACAATAGCAGAGTGTATGTCTGCTTGAATATATATTTACATACTTACATGTAAAATATGTTTGCTTGTATATATAATTTTACTTCTAAACACGGTGATTCGTGTTAAGGAGATGGATATTTCATGCAGGATCCTGTCTTTGAGCAGCACCATCCTACATCCTACATAAAAGACTGCAGGAAGGCCTGAATGGAGCGAGCAGGGCTTTGATCCTGCAGCCAGTCGGTTGCTGCAGTTCCTGCAGTTCCCTACGCATAGCGCTGGGATTCGTGCTAGCAAAACAGACGGTAGGGTAGAGTCTGGGGTTTTCAGCTTCTTGGAGACCAGGGTGGGGTTGGGTGTCTTTAATTTTAATATCTACAGAATACCTCTACTTTTCTTCTACTCCCTGAGCATAAAGGAATCGACAGGCAACAACTGGGAAGTTTAAATAAATCCCAGGTTGTATATGCTCCGCACAGAGAGCAAGAGAACCCCAAACTACAGTAACCTAGTGTGTAACTAACAGTGAACTTAGGGTGTAACTTAGCAGCGTAGAAGCTCAGTTAGAAGGTGCTCCACACTTTCCCTTTTTACCGATTTCAGAGAAGATGCTTATCATTTTTCAACTGTAGGTATTTAGCAAGGGATCCCTTTAGTAAAATCTTGTTTTATGTCTGGTGAGACACTCTTGAGCAAAACAGGCAACTGTGTGAAGGGTTTGTGGTGTAAATTTTTGCTCCGTGGTGAATGCTCTAATCCTGTCACACTCTGTGTAAAACTGTGGTGATATTATCGAGTTACTATATTCTCCTTTTTGCTGTTTATTGGATCTAGGTGTATTCCTCGTGTAAGTTAACATTATTATATTATATATGGGTGTTTGTATTTTTTTTTCTTTTGCTCTCTTTCTAGGTAACTCTGGGTTTCCTGGCTCTATGTAAGCAGTTTGCTTCCTTCTACCCCTTGCTGGCTGCGTTGCAATAGTAAATTGCTGTGCTGTTTCAAGAGTGTCTCTCCTGTCAGTCTGATAAGATCATACCACCAGGAAGGCATAACATTATAATCCCAAGCACAATGTGATCCTGTTCATTTTAGCTCTTGTACTTGTCAGAGGGACGAGAATAAAGGTTGTGCATGGGTGGAAGGTGAGGCTAGAAGTGAAGATAGTCAGAGATAAAACACTTTGCTAAAAGAGATAAATCCTGCATAGGGACATTTCAGTTTGTAATCAAGGTATTATCTAGAAATGAACTTTGAAACCTGGCTGGGATGTCCTGAATAATACAGGATGTAAAGCTGACATAGAGAATACAGAACTGTAATACGGATTTGCGACAAGGGAAAAAAATTATTTTGTCCTTCATTTATTTTAGAGTTGGTGCCACATTTGAAAATATAGTCATACCAATATCATAGACAAGAATAATAAGATTACTCTACAAGAAACAAATCTACAAGAAACAAGAGATTTCTGGTATTTCTAGACTTACTGTATTTTACTGGAAGAAACAAGTGCTTTCCAGAAAAAGCCTGTGAAGAGAGGCAAAATTTAAGGCATGCCTTAGGGTACGGGGACGTCAGCCCCTTAAAAGAATCCCAGCAATTACCTAACCTGCCAACTTTCCAACAAGATAAATGGAAGCGCTGTAGCTTGAAGGTGCCTTGGTTTGAATGAGATGCAGTAAGTAAGGTCTCTCTGTTCTTTACAGGCATCATAGATCTGATAGTACTTACAAAAGAAGAATAGAGTTGGTGCCCTGCTGACTAAATTGTCCTCTAGAGGAGTATTAGTTACAGAGCTTCTTTGTTAACTAGGCTGTATGTTTAAACCACTGTGAATTTCTCTTATTAGTAGGCTTTTTAATAGCTTTACATATGGTTATGCTAAGTAAATGCAAGTATATCCATGTAATTTACGTATATGATGTGTACATGTACAGTATTTTATATATAAATAAATGTTTGTGATGTGGAAATTGCACATGACTTTATTACTGTTCTGTTAAACCAAGGTAAAAGCAAGCATTAAAATACTGATAATAGGAGAACAGTAAGTCGACTTCTGCTCTTTCTGTCCGGGCGCTTCACAGAAAGTCTTTCTTCTCCTTCTCTTTAATTTCCCAATTAGCTTTTGTGGATAACAGAGCTGATTCTAAAGCCTTTGTATGCTGGAAGTTTCCCCATTGCTCACCTGCTCAGGCTTTCTACCTTAGAAGACTAGGTAAGGCCACGAAGTGTATGTTAACAAAAAACACAAAGTAATCATCTGCAAACCACCCTGTGCAGAACAGCTGATATTTCTCATTTTAGCCTGCTGTAACACAAGGTAAAGGTTGTATAGCACAGCCCAGGCATCTAGATAGGCAACAGCCTTTCGTGCTGTCCTGAGAGCAACCTCATTATCAGCTTTCTTGATGGGTCTGACGAATGAATGCTACCGTAGCATCCTCAGCAGATGAGTTGATTGCGAAGTTCCCCAGCCCAGGGAGGAAATCAGTGCTTACGCTGAGCGCATGTGGGGAGTGCGAGGCACTGCCGGTGTGCTGAGCCCGCCTGGCTGCTCCCTCTGCATGTACTGGGGGGGGTGGTGTGGCTTCGCTCTTTAAATAGGCTGGCGTCATGCAAGCTTTCCTCTTTCTTTTCCGCTTTTGTGAAGGAGTTGCATGAGGTTGGTGAGGAAATCCCTGGAAGGCAGGTACTTGAGGAAACGCCTGGGACTCGTCAGTCACTCCACCCCCATGGGAGGCTGGAGCAGTCAGATACAACCTGATGGGAAAAGTGAACTTCATTCCTGTCCCCAGGTTCTTGCCCACACGCACGCTCGGCAAGCTGGGGAGATGCTGTGGGGAGCAGTCAGGTTTTGCCTTGGTCTCTGAACAACAGATAATTTTATCACGGACAGTGCTAAGTGCTTCATGGCTTTTTGTTATTTTGGCATGTTTGTTTTTCAAGTACTTCGTGGCTTGCCAAAACAAATGAAAGCTATAATCCACACACCCTTTAAAAATCTTTGTTATTCTAAACATAAAACCCTGTGCTTTCTATAACTTCTATCAGTTGGGCGCCTGTCTGTGTTTTTACGCAGAATTTGTATTCCTTTAGAATAGGCTCTATTCTGCTACATTCAGTTTTCAGGGGTTTATTATATGCTTTTCAGCAGCATTTGTTTTATCAGCACTTCCTGCAGCATTCGTTACACATCACGACAGCAGCGATTTGATTCCATTTAGAAGAATACCATATTATGTATGGAAAAGAAGTAATTGCTTACCTGTTTGCCAAATACATTCTACTGTGAAAAATCTCTAGCGTTGCTCTATACTGTATCAAACGGTGTTATTTCTTGTTTACATTTTCTACAGTTAATAGTTTCGAAAAAAACAGTGGAAATAGTTATTGCCCATTTCACAATTAAATTTCCATTTGTAGGGATATGGAAGTCTACTCTTCAGTGAATGCAGAGTCCACACATAGATTGAAGTTTCAAACTTAATTTTTGCTTTTCATATGCCTAATGAAATATATGTACAATTTTGTGCTTGTCAGAAAATGACCTGTTTTATATGTGAGGTAGCTCTCTGCCTCGTTTGCACCTTAATTTGCTAATAGAAATAGTAACGTGCTCGTTAACTTGTGCCTTGCCAACAGTTAGAGGGGCACAGCTATCTTTGCGCTTTTCAGTTTGTATGAGATTTTTCTGTGATGCTTAGGGATTTACATTTTTCCTGACAGTTAAGGGGCATGCACTTGCTTTGTCACAGCATTCTTGGTTTTTCATATCTGATTTTACAATGATTGAAAAAACCAAATTACTCACACAGATCCAAAGACCAGTATAACTCCCATGTTACAGCTTTAGGGAATATGCCCAGCAATTCATAGTTAGAACTCAGATGTGCTTTGACCTACGGAGGAAATTTCTCATTGAAGACACAGCAGTTATGAACTGAAATGGAGCAACTGTTTAGCAGTGTATTCAAATGAAATTGAAGAGAAACTGTGAGTTGTACACTGGTATTTGATGGAAACAGAGAAGCAGCCTTCCTTGCTCCTAGGTGGCCAGCGGGTCCTGTGATGCTGCTGAGGGCAGGGCCTCTTCTTGTGTCTCTTCTGCGAGGTGAAGGAGCTGCATGCGAATTTTAGAAGGGCTGCGTATTTTACACTCTTCTTTTCTCGTTTTGGTGTTGGTTTAAAGAGTGAAGTGTATAAGCTGTGATTGTAACGGTAGTAAACCCCAAAATGAAATACTGTGTGAAAGTGAAGCTGATGTATCATTTTCATTAGTTTTGGTATGCTCAGGCAGAATTTGTGGGATTAATTTTGAAAGCTTAATCCAGATGGAAAAGGTTAAATTCAATGTTGAGTGAATTTGGTTCCAATTCATTTGTTGCCCTTGCTTGTTCTTTTTCTCAGAAGAATTAGAGGTTAAGCAGAGAATTGTACATACTATCCTCATTTTCTGCCATCGTTTAACTACATGAACCAACGTTGAAGACAACCTCTCAGTTATCTGCTGCAATAAGTAAATAAATGGACCTTGTTGCCATGCCGGCTCTCGAGTCCAGCGGCCTGAGTATTAGTTCATACGACTACTTACGTTCTTTTTTCCTTTTTCCTCAGGATTTATCTGGATCCATTGACGACTTGCCAACTGGAACCGAAGCAACCCTGAGCTCAGCCGTTAGTGCGTCAGGCTCTACGAGCAGCCAGGGGGAGCAGAGCAACCCTGCACAGTCTCCGTTCTCCCCTCATGCTTCTCCACATCTCTCTGGCATCCCCGGGGGCCCATCGCCTTCCCCTGTAGGCTCTCCTGTTGGAAGCAACCAGTCAAGATCTGGGCCCATTTCTCCAGCGAGTATTCCAGGTAAGTTTGTTCCAACAAACAAAATTAAACCGATAGACGGGTTTATTAAATAAATAAATACTCCTGTATTCCAAATTAATTTCTTTTCTGAGAATCCTGCATTTTCAGGGCCTTTTTCTGCGAAAAATGCATACTTAAAGCAGGGGTGAATGCCATCTAAACTTCAGCTGCCAAGCCCTTGGAGTGTTCAAAGTTCTGAACTTGACTCCATACATGTGTGTGATAAATGTCTTTATGATTGACCAATACAAATACTTGATCGTAATTTTTGTATTTGGTTCGTGTGTCATCTATCTGTCACATATTTCGCTCTATTATTTACAGGGCTCCTTTTTTGTTTTTACTGTGTATTTTTGTTGGTTTTGGCTCTTGGACTTGTATGGTGGTTTCAGACCTGCAGGATGAGGCACAGGTTTTCCAACCCTGTATTGTGATAATGTAATTTTGGACATGAGTACAGAATATTGTATGAGTTATTTCTTAATATTTGCAAAGGTCAACAAGTTACTAGGAATCCATCCCCATCAGTAATAATTGAAATGCCAGTGGCATGCTTGCTACTCGCCCTCTTGTGCCACATAGAGTATGACACACAGTCATTCGTGTATGTTCAGAAATTTGTGGAAATCTGTTAAGATACCCAGAAGAAAAAAAAGGCATGCATTAATTCCAGTTCTTACCTTGTCCCCACCCATCTGGCATGTTACTTGCAGGGGATCAGGCAGCAATGTGTATTTGGTATTTCAGATAAGTTTGTTCTCTTTCTGATGCTCAAGTTTTTTATTATTTTCTGACATTTTGAATACTATGGGAATTCCTAAGAGTTAGGAGAATGCTGACATTACCCCAGGGATAACATCAGTTGCTGACAAAACCACGAAAAAATCAACATGGAGTTCAGTTAAAAGAAACAAAAGCAATGATGCTTTTTCATTACATGTGCTGTAAACCAAATGCAGGTTAAAATTCAGTGAGCAGCATGTGTTTTGGTATTCAATACAAACGTACCTGTGTAAAATGTACGTGCCTGTTTGTATAGAGAGGTTAAATTAGATAAGCAAAGGGGACAGGACAGTATGCACACAGGAGTGTTGCATACTGAATGTGGCCTGAGCGTGTCAGGCCCTGATGCTGCATGCGTGTCCTGCAGTTATTTCTTCCCTCTCCAGCCACTCTGACTGGCAGCACGTGTTCAGGTGGGGCAGGAATAGCAGGGGCACTGGCAGGACTGGAGTATTTGCATTATGTGCAGTATGGTAGCTTTGTATTTGCAGTGTATTTCCCAGTACGTAGTGCAGAAGCCCGTCCCTGTTCTTGAGTGAGGCCAGATAGTCCACCTAGCTGGAAAGGTAACATTTTCTCCCAGTCAGATTCAGGCAAGTAAATGGATTGGCATTTTAGCAGCCTGATTGCTGAATAGGGAAACGACGTTGTGATGTTGAAAATAGCTTTATTGTAGCCATGATAGATAAGGATGGGAACAGGACAGTGTGTAGGGGAAAGTAATAACTTTTATGAAACCAACTGATCCCTGTGGGATAAAAATAGAAGGGGTGTGGGCCCAGAGGCCAGGGTCAGAGTTGCTTCATCACTTCAGCTGAGCCCAAAAGCTCATTTTTGTGACTGGCCTAGTGAAAAGTATTGTCTCTTCATACAAACCATGCCATCATTTTGCATGGTGATTTTCTGGTCTGCTGCGGTAACACAAAAGCAACTGTTCGTCAGGAAGGATTTTTATGAATGGCACTAAATCAAAATCACCCGCCGCTGTTTCCCCAGTGTGGGCGAGCTCCTGGTCTCTGCAGCTCTTTTGCTAAAGGTGAACTCCCAGGCGTGAGCTAATGCAGCGCTCTCCAGAGGGGAGCCGGGCAGCTGCGGTAGCATTGCTGCTGCTGCCGCTGCTGCTGCTGTGTTTCTCAAGCTACAAAATGACACGAGCAAGGCTGCTATTTAAAACCCTGCGACTAGTAGGACACCGCCGGGTGCTGGGGCTTTCAAGCCGTATGAATTAGACTGTCCTTTCACTTAAGTGTATTCCCACCGTTGTGCTTCATTGCTAGGACTTTGGTAGCTTTTTTTGTCAGCCATATTCACGAGACCCTATGAAAAAGTAATACAGAGCTTGTTTGCATTTCTGCGACTGTTTGCAGCGTTCGGGTTGTGGCCGTTTTTAAACATAGATTGTGTAGTATAGCATCTCGCCTTTAATAATTTTGTTCGCTGCTATTTTCCTCTCTGTTCTCACCCTACCCTTGTTTGTTCTGACCTCATTCCTCTCCTATTACCTCCTGCGATGTTGTGCCACAGCTTCTCCATGTGACATAGATTGGCTCTTTCAATCATTCTCTCTCCAGCAAGTCATTGTAAAATGAGCAGCTGTTGTGTTGCTGATAGCTATGGCTAGGGAAAGCCAAAATGTTGCAGGGGGTTCTTGGTGGGAAGGCCGTTAAAATAAAGGTGTTGCTTTCCCAGGGTTTACTGGAAGAGAAGCATCCTTTTCCCAATGCCTCCTTCCTTGCTACAAAATTGAAGACTAATTTAACATCAAAAGGGCAGACAAACAAACAGCCCCCTATTAAACCTCCCAAATGGCTGATTCTCTTCCACTGCCTGTTTAAGCTGTCTCCCCACCCCTCCGCAAGCCTGCTGCCCCGCATTGCTTTCTGCCACACGCCGTGAATTTCACGGGAATGGACTGGCACAGGCAGCACTGACATTGGCACATCCCTAGCTCAGTGGGCATTTCCTTCCTGTGCTCTCTGAAATACTGGACGGATATTTTGTGTGGTAAGTGGCACACACATATACAGCCTTTGTTTCCATTTGCATTACTGGAATAGACCAGGGAGATTAACCCCTAAGAGTAGAAAAAGCAACTTACACGGGTTTTGTTCAGAAAGATAGTATTCTCTCAAATGGTAACACTTCTCATTCAGACGCACATTCATTACAGCACTGAAATCCTACTCTTTTATGATTTTTAGCGATTCAAAATGGCATTCTGATTTCCTGTTAAGTAGATCATTATTCTGCTTTGCCAGAAATCCTAATCTCTTTATTTTGTAGCCATGTTCATAATTAGGGTATGTGTTCATCCAAAGAATGAGGTGTGATGCCCTGCACTGCTTTGGGTCTTGAACTGTGCCTGATTCAACCCTAAACCATTAGTGGAAGCTGACACAGCACATCATCAAAATGCAGTGCTGTTGCCAGATTTAGTGGCTGTTAATTTCACTTTTCTCTCTCTGTTTTTGTTTCCTTTCCCTCCTGCTCCAACCATTCTGGTTTACTAACAAAGCAAAAATGTAAATAAGCTAAACTCCCCTTTCTCCCCCTCATCCCCAATTTTGATCTCACTGGCCAAAGGCTTTTGTCAGCTTTTTCTCCCTCGCAGTGTAAGCAGCAAAAATTTTTAATAGTAAGAGTTCTGTGGAAGATTGCTGATAGGCCAGAAAAAAAAAGACAAGCAGATTTTGTACGAGTTAATAGATTCTATTATTTTTAAACCTCTGCAGCAATTTTTATTTGTATAGAAGAGTATGCTATACTAATAATGAATAGCAAATGCCATCTTTAGAAATAAGTAAAACTATTTTTTTCACATAGATCAGTATTTTGACTTGCACTTTTAATACATTTACTTTCTGAACAAACAAGCTTATTTTCACTGTTAAGCTGCGTTGTTTGTGTTACAATTATATTGATGTCTTCTTTCACCAAGGAACTTGGATGCGGCTGGAGTTGTAATTTTCAGGAGGAAATCTATGTGTGTATACTCTTACTTAGGAATGTTATTGCCGTTTATGCTAACCAGTGGTAGCACCGTCCTCTGATTAAAAAGACCCCAAATTTTTAGTTCTGATGATTATATGAGTCAATAAATGTGTTCTATTCAGTGATCAGCTCTACTCTCTGCAAACCCGGAGGTCTTCCCCTCCTGTATGGATCAGCTAGCTAGCTTGAAATCCAGGACCCGTCAGAATTACAGCTGGCACTCCAGGCAAAAAAGGATCAAAAGGGGAATGGGATGCCCAAAGAGAGCTGTAACAGGAAATCTTGCCTTGGTGTGCCTGTTAGGCAATGTGTGGATAGACTAGAGTGACTAAAATGCTGAGAGAAGAAAAAACAGGAGCAATAGTCTATCATAGTCCAAAAGGATATTTTAATGCAAAAATCTGAATAGGAGTGATAGTTTCTTTCATGCCTTATAAAAGAAGCCTAAGAGTTGAACTGTTTCCAGAAGTGGCTGCAGTAAGACAAGACGATCAGACAGATCATGTTTTAAACAAGAATTTTGAAAAATCTTTTGCTTGGGATTGAGCTATTCCACATGCTTACTCCATTGACCACCACTACTAGTATGTTATACGCGTGGACTCTTTTAAAACATTATTTGAGGGAGAGAAGACTACTATATTAAGTGAATTTATAATACAATATTTTTTGTTGAAGTTTTACAGATATCCTAAAATAATTGCAAAACATAAAAGGGGATTATATCCTTGTAAAATGGATATGATTCCCCTGTCTAGAAAGATTATTTTAACACATCTATCAATATTTCCCCCTTGGCTTCTCTGGAGGCAAAAATCTTGCAACAGCTTGTTGCAAGGAAGATGCATGCTGTTCATTGGCATCCGGACCAGAAAAAAACAAAACACAAAATGCCATTGACATAGCTGTGTTCTTAATCACTGCTAGCGCACAAAACATCTATTCAGCAGTTTTGCAAATCTAGAATGCTTACAAATGAAATATGTGAATGTTTCACATAGCAGTAGTTTAAAACCTTTTCTTTTGAAGGGTTTGAAAAACATTTAGGGTTTTTCTGTCTTTTGACAAGAGAAAAATAAGCAACTTGTAAGGCACTCTAGCTTGAGGCATTGCTTCTAGCATATGAAGCATCTAACCTGTGATACCTATTAGCATTCAGCCCAGGTCACAACTGATGAATAATGTGTTGTCTCCAGGCTTCGTGAAATAACTAAATAGTCCTAATCCAGTTTCTTGAGGAGAGCCCGTGCTACAAAAGGCACTATCAAAACTGCTATCATACTCGCAGTCTGGCCAGAGAGATCAGGGAGGTGTCCTTCTCTGTAGAGGTGGTCTTCCCAGAACAGGTGCAGGAGATGAAATGAGATGGAGACACGCTGTTCGAGTTTCTCCTGTTAGGTTTTCCTGATGAGAGAGGGTTTCCTGTTCCAGCACCATCAACCTGCTGTTTTTCATCAGCTCTAAGTTAAGCGTCAGATAGAAAAACAATAAATCACCAAAACCAGCATGCCCTGGGTGGTTGTTTTTTAGGGGTAGTTTTTGGTTTTTAGTTTTAAGAGTTTTCAGTTGCTTAATATCTGGATTATCAATGTTTATATTTCACGGTCACACATTTCAGTTTCAGTGTTTAATTGCTGTGTAAGCCAGTGACAAACTTTTCTGCCCCATGGACTGGAGCACAGCACTGAGGGTCATCCAGCACCCTACAAAGGCTTCATGTAAGCCTCCCCCAGACAGCCAGATTGGTAGTGCTCACATCCCCATAGCTGTGCTCTGCCCCATACCTGGTTTGTCGTCTTCGTTGATTCCTGCCAGGCCTGTTTTCACCATCCTGGCAATTGCCAAACAGCCGGCACGGCGGGGTATCTGCTGCTGTGGACGCCGAGGCAGCACGCGTGCAACAGGCCACTTCTTGTAGCTCTGTGAGTCATTGGTAGCCCCGTGCTGGTACACATCCACCTAGAGTATGACGGCTGTTGAAATCCAATTAAAATCTTTGCATAATTATGCATGTGCTCTGGTTCACGTAACAAAATTCAAATATACTTAACCACAGCCGCCAAGATTTGACAGGTATGTTTGTTGTTAGTTTTGGATGTATACTTTAAGGCCATCATTGGGCAATTATTGTTTACATTTAATCATTAACCTTCTTTCTAACTTTTTTTGCTCAACCCACTTATGTTTTTGTCAAGAAATTTAATACAGTGTATATTTGGTTTTGAACGTTTGGGTTTTTTTATTCTGTCGTTATTTGGCTACACAAACATAGACGCTCTTTCCTTCTTTGTGTTGCCAAATAAGGAATTAATTTGCATATTATCATAAATTAAAAGGTTGTCTTTCACTCCCTTGTCCTTTGCAATACTAAGCAGTGATTGATGAGCGAATGGGAAAAGTCTCTCATGTTTCCATCAGTATGTTTTTGTTGTTGTTGACAGATGGTTATTATACCTAGATAAAATAGAGCATAAATATCGTAAGTGGTTTGGTTTCTGTGATGGGATAGGCTGTTGCAGTTTTCAGTTTTTCAGTGGGCTGTGTATCACTGCCATTAGAGATATTTAAAGCGGCCTTCATGCTTCATAGTTAGTGTCAGACTTGACTAGACAGATACGTGGTGTGTCACTCCTTAGAAGAAGGAACCCGAACAATTGCATATATGGCTTGAATTAATTCTGGGCCAGCTAGAAAATAGCCATTTAGCCTCAAAAGAAGAACATTTTCACTACCTCCAGATAATAATTTTTTAAAAAATTAATGAAAAGCAAGATATTCTCTCTCCTCCTTAGGGACAGAATTCATGCAGGTTGAGCTGCGGGTTGAAAGACTCAAATGGCCCTTTGACAGCATCGCTCCGTAGGTAGATATGGAAGTCAAATTGCAAAGTGGGTTTTTAGAAAGCAGACGCTCGGCGGCGAGCTTTTCTGTTTCTTCCCCATCTCCAGATAACAGTGGACTCAAATTATTGTGATGTGTTGATTGATTACAGCCGTTAAGTTTCTTAGTAATCAGTTTCATCACTTATTCTCAATTCACGCTTGCACCTTTGATTTCTCTTCCACAACAGGGTGATGTGGGTTGTCGTTGACTAATGAAGAACAGAATTGGTTTCGGCGTGAGACAAACGGAATGCCGCATTAATCTTTAATAATCCACATCTGCATGTTTATAAATGATATAACCAGGGGTTGCTAACATTGATACTCCCCCTTCCAAACAGAAGCTGACATAGAAGTTGGCGTTTGCAAACTGCATGAGAGGCGCGTGGCCGCGCGTGGTGTGTGTGACCTTGTGGAGGGAGCTCGCTGGATGAAAGTTCTCAGTTGATTAAAAATACATGAAGAATTGTGCTGCTTCTGCACTGGTCTTTGGAGCTTACCGTTGTTGGGCGAGATGAAATATGGCATGATAGATCTTGTCTTCAGAAAGATCAGACCTACCAAATGGTTTTTGGAAGCAGGTTTGCCTCAAGGTGCTTTTATCCTTTATGCATTCAACTTGCCCTTTTCTCCCCTGTCCCTGAGAACCGTTGGGACCAGGGCTGTGTAATATGCAATATAACGCAGTAAGAAAAACTAGATTATCTAAGAGTTTGTTCCTTTTGAGGATAGCATTAATGAGAGCACATACATTTTGCTACTAAAACGCCCATTAATCACAGGCAATGGACTAGTATGAGAAGTAGCAGGCAGGACTCACAAAATAGTTCATTGCCACATATCAGCACTGCTCCAATTTCTACCTGCTTGCCTGAACTTGAGAGAGTCAGGAGGAGCAGGGAGGAGTGAAACTCCATCGCTGCTGGTCTTTCGAGTTAATGCCACCTGATGATGAATATTTATTCTGAGCAATTCTTACGTGTAGCTGGATCAAGGGAAAAGAAATACGGATAAGAAATAGCAATTTCAGTTCACATTCACCCTTCTTTGGTATCTTGCATGTTTTCACACTTCAAATATTATAAATGAAAGTTGATATATGGTTTTGTTAGAATTTGGCAATATTAGGAGTTAAGGTTTTTATTAGCTGGCAAATACCAGAAGTGTATGTCTGCTGCATTTGTTGTGCTTCTCAGGCTCTTAAAACCAGTAGACACGATGAGGAACAGCTTAGAGAAAAACTCTCCTCGTAGTTATAAATGCAGTCTAGAGAATGAGCATTGATAATGAAAAATTCTTACTTTTGGAACTTGGATTAACTCCCTACATGGATTTCTGAAATTTTAAGTTTCAGGTGTGTGGCAGGGTAGGTTTCATTTCTGGAAGGAAGAAATGAGCCAAATATAAGGAAGAAATACTGCCCCGTCCTTTGTTAGGAGCTTTTGGATATTTAGCACTTGCATCAATTAAAATTTTATATTCTGGTTAATTGACATCTTATAAAGAAATTGAGAATGTTTTTCCTCTAGCCGAAGCATGTGCTTTTTGCATTAACAGCTGTGTAATGTCATGTCCCAAGTAATTACCAATTACTAAATCCATGCAACCCTTTGCAATCTTCTACTTCAGTCTAAATGCAAGCAAAACTGGCATTTTTATGAAAGGCTTAAAAGGACAGAGTGAAAAAATATGGTATGATTACAGGGTTTGGATCTTTATGTTCCCTAAAGAACATAGATGCTTTTTTTCAATGGTTTGCACAAATTTAAGAAAATACAATTTATGAAATTTAAAAGCAATTCAGAGGCCCTGTAGAGGTGTGAAAGAAAGCGCTGGGCAAGCTGCAGCCGCAGCCTCTCCCAACCCCTCTCATCCCAATTCACGCCATCGCTTTGGAGGGACGTGGTGACACAGAGTGCAAAACATGTGGAGGGGCGGTTAAATGAGACTTTAGAGAAAAAAAAAATGAAGTCAGTGGTTGAGCTTTGAAGAGGTTTGTCTAGTGCAGAGCAGCGAGCGAGTGGGGAAGAAAGGAGCAAGTGCCTCATCTAATCTTTCTCCTGGGGACCCAGGTGGACAAATTGGCAACCCTGTTCACAGCCCTCCCCCCCCTCTCCTTTGTAGCGTAAGAACTGCTAATCGGATCCATGCTGCTGCAACTGTGGTTAGTTATTAACAGAATAAAAGCAGATTTCTTCAAAAGAACGGGTTGGGGAAAACGGCTATACAAAATTGCAAGGTTGTTAGAATCTTAAATGCACAGCAGTCGGTTTTTCCCTATTCTGAATTAGGCGATGAATACGGCCTTTCATCTGTCACTGTGCCCGATTCTTCAGAAGGCAGCCAAACATTAAACTTCTCAAATTAAAAAAAAAAAAAAAATTTGTTTGAAAGAGGAAGAATATTGGGGAGCAGGAAGAATAGGAAAACGAGAAGGAGAAATCAGGTTTTGTTTTTATTAATTTGGCCTGGTGGAAGAAATACGAGCTTGCCTGCTCTATTCAGTTCCTGCACGCCAGCCGCTATGAGCCACCATTTCTGAATGCAGGGATTAGAAAAGATTTAACTGGTTGCTACCCTGGGCTGCGCCATTCTGGATCGGCCTCCAGCAGAAGTACCCTGGGTTGGGAAGTCCCCCGAGCTTCATGGAAATAATGCATTAAATGAATGCGGAGTTAGGCAGGGTGAAAGCAGAAAGAATTTGATCCCCCAAAATGAAACTTCTCATAACTATAAAGTGAAATTACATGTCTGGGGTGGATATTATTGAGGATAGAGAAGCAGTGATCCTAGACTTAGACCGACTTACGCCTTTGCTCATGTAAATAAATAAATGATGCATCCTTAATTTTGAGGAGCTCTAGTGCCTTTCCTGCTTTGCAGCAGGATTTTGAAATTTCTTGGAGAGGAATAGTCCACAGGCAGACAGGTGCTTGCTGTGGCCTACTGGAAATCCATTCATTATCGGGTGAGTCACAGCCTTTTGAAGATTTCCATTGACAGCTTGCTGTGGGCTTGTTGCCAAAATCTCAGGAAAAAATGCTGTGGTGCTTCACTTTGGTCCAAACGCAGAGGTGACTGCTGGATGGGGCGTGGATGAAACAGACCCTCTTGCAGTGGCTGCTGCTGCTCTCCCTTCCCCTCTCGAGCAAAGTAAGCTTTGGTTTTGGGGGGCAATCTATTTGTTTTCCTACCCCTTGCCACTCAGCCCGTTGTCAGTTTAGGCAGTACTAACAATTATTTCACTTTATACTCCTGAGTATTTGTTAAAAGTCTTCATACCTTACTCAGAGGTTACACAACATGGGAATAAAAGTTGGACTTCTAATTTGGCAGACCCCAGTTTCAGCAACTTAATTCTTTTTCTAAAAAAGTCCATAATAAAATGAATTATTCTGTAGTGAGGGTGACATTTGGATGGTGTTCCATAAGTAATACCTTGAGACTACATGCTGAATAATGAGGATGAAACAAAATATTAAATAGCTACCTCATCCTGTCAGTGTCAACTTCACTTTGAATTAAATGTTATATCATGTCAAACAAGTAGCTTCTGGTCATGAAATTAAGATGTTTATGCTATTGTATGTGTGCGGAGAAAAGTCAGAGCTAGGGTTCTGCAGGCCACCTTAGCACAGTGTTGCATTTTTTAACGGAGATTTGAGAGCAATTTAGCACTTAGGTTACAGTGACATCTCTGGAACTTGCTCACAACCCAGCCCTTGGTATGGTAAATGTAACACAAATACGAAAAAGAAGATGGAGTGTAACTTTCAAGGATTAGTAGTCTGAGAATTATATACTTCCATGAGAAGAGAAGTGGGTTTTTACCTTTGTTGATTTTATGTGGATTGTGAGTGATACTTGTGTATGTTAGGGAATCTTGTGTCTTTGGAGCATGATGCATTTGTTTTAAAAGGTAATATGGAAAATCAGGGCCAGGCCCAACAACAACCTTGATAATTTTTGTAATGTGGAGCACCCGTAAGTTTGGCTTAAATTGATAATCTTCATGTTTACAGACGCTTTGTGTTGCTGCGGCAGAAGAAATCAGCCGCTTGTGATCTCGTCTTCAGTAAGCCACACAGCCAGCCACCGAAAGCATCCCAAGACAGGAGGGCTCCGGGCTTGGTCCCGAGCTCCCGGGTCGCAGAGGTGGAAGTCGTCTTGGTGAGCAGGCGGCAGTGGATTACCAGCATTGCTGTTTCTTGCAAAGGGTTATTAGCTACAGCATGGTGCTGAGCAGAGCCAGAAGGCTTGGTTCGAGCGGGCTTGACTCTGCGTACCCCCCTCAGAGTGGTTCAGCGGGGCCACGGCTGCTGTATCTGAAAGGGTCCTCATGTCGCTGGCCTTTTAAAGCATCTGTGCTCAGTTTACTGTATAGATACGAGGAAGGTGTTAATATTTTGCGTGTCTTAATTTGGGGGGATGTGCAGGCAGCCCTTGCTTTTTACTCGGATGAATAAGTCATTTGAAAAATACTGTTGATACAACAGGAAGCTTAGCTACAATGCATAAATTAAGGAAGAAAAAAATCTTTTTTCTTAAGGGGTCACAGGCTTTGTAAGATGAAAGAGATAACACAAACCACATGACCAGTTTCCCTTTATGCTACCCATAGAAAAATTTCTTTCCTTTGAAGTCATTTGCACCTCACTGCCAATTTCCTGAAAAGCTCATTTAAAACAATCCCATGTAGAAGTCTATTTATGATCTTTCATTTCTGATATAGGGATCCGAGACCCAGAATGTCCTTTCCGGTCTGTAAGCCTTTACTGTCACATTGACTGTGTGGTATAATCCCATTATTTTATCAGATTTCATCTTAATCAGTAGGTTTCCTGGACCTCATTATTCCTAAAAGGAAGTCGTTTCAAATTCCAGTAGTGGTTTGGTTATCATCCTAAACATCGTGCTCTTTTTCCTCCCTGATATTTAGCCACAGATATATTTTTAAAAAGAAGTCACAAAACCACAGCTTTAGTTTTTGCCATGCTAAATAATACTTGCCCTTTCAGCCTCCTGTCACATCATGCTGGTAGCTGTTCTTGGTTCCCTTTCCAGTTAGCATTAGGCTTTCTGGTTTTGTCTGTGTGAAGGCTCACCAGTGACATATCAGCGATGGCGTTATGTTTCCTTACCTCTACTGGAAACAATTCTCCTAATTCATCCTAATAATAAATTTGTTTGATTCAGAGTCACGTCAAATGGTTAGTTATAACCATTTGTAGGTTATAACCATTTGTAAGTTATAACCATTTGTAGGTCACAAATACAGTCAGATTTTCCTTCCTTTTCTTCTTCCATTTCTAACTGATAACCCTACAGTTCTTCAGTTAGAAAAGGCCTATTTCTGGTCTGTGAGTATAAATGTTTGCATTTTTGTTACTCCAGCCCAAAAGGTGATCCAGTTTCTTAGATAGTATTTTGATCATCTTCTATATTGACTAAAGATTCCCTACTTTGTAATCAGCCAATGTCATTAATCCAGTCCTCGCTCTTAATTCCTAAATTAGATTGAGAATTGTCCCAAAGACAACCCACAAGATCTTTAACTTCTGCCTTTCCTCCAGCCTAATGTTCCCCTTTCAACACAGGCTGTGATCAGTTCCCCGCCCTCCTGTTTCCCAGTTCCTCACGCGTCTTAAAATTCCTGTGCTGCTATCCCTCCTTCCTTCCTTAACTAGTAATTTCCCAGGGGGAACCTGTTATCACTGAAGTGCTTTCTTGATTCAATTGTTCAGGCACAATTCTGTGAGGTATTGTCCAGCTGGTACAGGGTATCACTGCTGAGCATCCTCCAGTGTCATTACAGTGATGGGAGTGGAAAGCCCTCAGCAATGTTTCAAAATGTTTCTGATTTGGGCTGTAATTCATCGTAAGGACCCCTCCTCAGCAGGATATCAAAGATCTGCTCTTTCCTGCTCTGTTGGCTCCGAGGAATTTACTTTTTACACTTTAACTGCAGGTTTCATGGCTGTAGTCATAATGCAATTGCCATTTAGTACTTTTCTCAATCCATTTCCAAAGGTGCAATGCAGTCTCTCGTGACTCTGTTTCAAACATAGATTTTCAGAGTCTCATGCAAAATGTTTAAAAGCATTTCTAACATAATTTTAAAAAATAGAAAACCAGCTTACAACTGTGCTATTAAGCATTTTTAAATTCTCTTTACTTTTTTTTTTTAAAAAATAGCAGACATTATATTAGGTAGGCTGCTGGTTTGGGTAGTTTTAACAACTAATTTTACAAGATAGCTATACAAATTATAACAAATCCTCTGTTGAATCTAGGTGAAAGAACTAGTGTGGCAGCATCTATCCTTTTAGCAAGTACATTATTGTATTTGCTGTGATTTTGCATAATAAAAATATAGTATTCACTTCGCGTAAGTTTTGGCAGGTGGAGTATATCTCACCAAAGTAGCAACAGTACTATGCAAAACATGGGAAAAGGTCATCCCTGTTTAAACTTCCATCTGTGTATCATTGGGTTAAAGGAGGCAGTGGTCTGTCAGTGAAAAAAAATGTTGGGTTTTTTTTTCTCTCTTAAATAGCTGTAGAATTTCAGTTTAAAAAGAAAAGAGGTTGTTTTCCTTTTGTGGAAATTTTCCTTCCCCAATAAAATACAAAAGTCTGTTCATGTATTATTTAAAGTGTCTTCCAAGAATCCCAACTACAATACTGGTTGAAAGAGAGAAGGATTAATATCATTTAAAGGAAAGAAATCTTTAAGGTCATTTCTTTTCATGACAAAGAAACTTAAAAAGCATGGCAGACAGGATCTTCAAAGGTTTTTAAAGTCCTGTCATCAGCTCCCAATCAATAGGAGTTAGATACCCAAATTAAGAGTTCAGTTCAAGTCTTCAAAGGTATTTGGGTGCTTAACCCTCTTTTACCTTTCAGATCACTTCTAAGGATAAAATGGCAGTTCAACTGAAAACATTTTGGTGCGATACTTTCATGTCCAGCACCTCGGTAATTTGTAGCACCCACTGATAATTGGCATAATGGACACTTCTCTTACAAGTTCGTTACTTGTTAGAATATATGTAGAGTTGGTCTTGTTTACGAAATTGTTTTCCTTTGTGAAACAAAAATTTTGCTTTTAAAGTTTTTTTTAATACAGAAGAAGATCAGAAGTAAACTTTAAAAAGTGAACTAATAAAATAGCGTTAATGTTTGCAGAGGCGGATAATTTCAAATTTGCAAAACTCCTGAGTTTGTATTCCCTAAGGATGCAGATGAAAACAATTTCTTTGTAACACGTCATACATGTGCTGTCCTAGGCTTTGACTTTCCCGGTCCATGCTTGCATATCTGCCTGTGCAGGATAAGGCTCCTGACAGATAACTGAAGTTATTATCAATGTAAAAAAAATAAAGACCATGTATAAATGTGTTCAAAATATGTTGCCTGGCATAGATCTTCCATGCACTATTAATGTCTCTCAAAGTTTGACAAGCCTCCACCTAAAGGGCGATCCCACTGGGAGCTGTGTGATACAGTCAGGACTACCCCTGCCTTTTTTTTTTTTTTTTTTAAGTATTTGTAAAAATCTTAGATGGTTCAGATCTACTTGAAGTATTCTGTCTGGTAGCGGTGCCTTGGGCATACACAGTGGAAGTGGCAGTGCCCCGTGTTAACATGGAATTGCTGTTTGTTTACAGTCTTGAGTCACTGAATCCTTCCTGTCAAGCAGAAAGCGTTCATTATAATGCAGGCACTTGCCATCTCCACAGCCCGCTCTTGAGTGACATCAAAACATAAGTCAGAATATTATTGTCATATGCCTTAGAGTTCATGAATGGGCCGTGGATCCCAAAGCGTCAGGCGTTGAGTGGCATGTTTGGTCTTTTGGAGGAGCAATTCTGCCTCTAGTCCAGCATTTGCATCTCTGAGACAGTTGTCACAGCTGCTCCCAGTGATGTTGACTGTCATGTTTTTTAGTGCAAATGCACCTCATGTGAATAGCTAGGCAGTGGTTACACTCCACATTTTATGGGTTTTCTTTTTGTTCTGTGTCAATCTGGCCTTTCTTTAGAGTCGGTGCTGAGAGCCACTTGCTTTGAGGCTGGGAAGTGGACGGGGCAGAGCAGACACGTTTGCTTTCCTGTGTTTACGTCCAACTTGGGGCCCTTTATCACTCTAAAGAAAGAGCAGCCCCGCCGGCAGCCCGGCTCCCAGCACCAGGACCGGCCGCGGGATTCTTGCTCCCGCCACTGCGGAGGAGCGGCTGCTGAGCAGGAGGAAATGAGTCTCAGCAGGCACAAATCTATTGCCTGTGTTTTTATTCTTTCCATTTCTTTCAAACAGAAAACAGTCGGAGCAGTTTCTGAGGATGAGGGATATAAATCTGTCTGCTGCTATTTATACCGTGCTCGTCACTACAGCATCTAAATGCTTAAGTATGTATTTGGTGCCTAACCTGAGGTGGTCTTCAAGCCGCTTGGGCTGTCAAGAGCAGGCGTGTTTCAGACCAGCAGCGGAGAGGAGTCCCAGGAGACGTCCAAGTCTCATTCTTACTCCTGCTCAGGCTGTGGCAGGTTGGCTGTTAGACACGAGGCCGTTCGGGCGTTGTGCGGTGGGAAGGTGGTACCGTGGACCTTCCTGCTTGACACGGTGTTGAATGGTGACCCAGAGGAGTGACTTGCATCCGTGCAATAAGCACCTGCTTTACTCTTCAGTAATATTGAACAGGAACATTTCGTGCTGTTCTTCTTTGGGTGGGTAGACAGCAGTGGATGAACTGTGTGGGTGCCATAAAAATGGGTCTGTCTGTTCTGGATGGGTATTTTAATAAGCAAATATCTTCCCTTTGTTTTTATTTGAATAATAAGGTGCTCCTTTTCTGTCTGATCTCTTTCAAACATGCATCATTTTCACCACATGCACCTACATATTATTCTTTATTCCCATATTCTACATGGACATTCAAATAATATTAAAACCACTGATTCATTGAAATACTTTTTAAACTGTTGTTGTTAGTCATTTTTGTATTGACTGAATTTTTCATTGGTAATATAGTTGGCAGCAGTCCATGTCTGCCTGGCTGGAGGCCAGTTTAAGCTCGGCAGGATGAGCCCTATTGTTCAGCAGACTTGGATTTTGTTAAACTCTCTAACAGAAATATGTGTCAGGAGATTTGCAGCTATAAATTGGATCATGTCGGTGAGGTTGGGAACTCGCTCAATACGAAATTGAACATTTCGCCATGCCTGTTGCTAAATATGTTTATGCATGTTTCCTCCATGGGTTTCAAAAAGGAAAAAAAAAAAAAGGAAAAAATAGAAGAAAAGTGAAAAAAGCTAGACCTGTTGAGCTCTGTCTTTACCTTATAGACCTGGTACTTTATTTGATGTTGAGCAGTTGAAAAATGCAGCAGGCTTGGTTTTGTGCATTGCAATGTTAAAAGCAAGTCTATTTTCCCTTTTTTCTCTGTGTGTTACAGGCAGTCAGATGCCACCGCAGCCTCCTGGCAGCCAGTCAGAATCCAGCTCCCACCCTGCCTTGAGCCAGTCACCAATGCCACAGGACCGAGGTTTGTTAGGTGTTGGGGCTTTTTTAGTTGGTGCCAAATGCAGCCTTCATTTTAAGTCGCATATTAGCAATGTGAGATTTCCTGGTTTTTCTTTCATTTTCCTAGGGAAAATAATGACAGTCTTCATTGTAAAAGGCTCGGGGGGTTTCCTTCTCTGGGGAAAGAGCAATTGAATAGCAGGTTTTACCAAAATATAATTGGAAACAAGGCTTTCTCAAAATACAGTGAATGCCCAGAGTATAAAGGCAGTTTGCTGTAAATACTTGATACATACCCTAGAGAATTCAACTTTTCGTTGTCTGTCTTGGAATTAAGATGTATAGAAATAGTGCTAGCTACAAGCACTGCAGTTTTGCTACTGTTCTTAAAATTCTCATCTCTGATGTCTTTGCATGGACATGATAGCTAGTCCTCTAGCCAGTTCTAGGAAAAAAAAAACCTTTAAATATAAAGGGAAATCAACTATTTAGGTCAAATGGTTCAAAGATTTGGAAATCTTGCAAGGGAAAACCTTGCAGGCAACAGCACTGTTCTAAAAGGGTGCTTCCTAGCAGGTGCTCACAAAAATAAACAGAGTGGTTTTTTTCCTTAATGTTACCATTTATAAACTTTAAGCCCTTTTCCTTTCGCCTCCTTCCTCCCTAGCTCATGAAAGATGGTTGTCATAGCTTTGTTGTGCGGCCATACAATCAACTGCTGTAAACTGGGCATCCTGTCCATGCAGTGGTTAACATGTGCCAGCGACAAGCTTGCAAAACAGACACATGATAACTGTGATAAACACGGAGTTATTTATGAAATGCCCCTCCTAAAATGTCTTGCTACCAGAAATATTCCAAGTAGCACCATATGGGGATACCGTAAATACTAGAAGTTTTCTCACAGTGAAACAAGTTGAACTCACAGAATGACAAATTTCTGGGATAGCATCCAGGAGGAGCTAAGAGGACTCACAAACAAGAGGAGAGAGTCTTAATTTTTGCTATTTCTCTGTGTTGGATGTCCCCTCTTCCATGAATGCTGATTAATGAGAACATGAAACACACAATTCCACACTGGACTCATGGTTTTTTTTCCTTTTCAGGTTGTTCTTTATATACAGTTGTTAGTGCAGGGACCTATTTTCCCCTTAAAAAATTTTTAGAATAATGTACATGTTTGGTGAAAAAAGAATGGCCTCGGTATCCAGTACAAATATATGATGTTTTGTGGGATAGAATGTCACAAGGCAGTGGGAATGAATCAGATTGAGGCTTTGAAGACCCAAGCATCTCAGAAAGATGTGTGCATTTCCTGGCACAACTGGGTCTTGGCACAAAATGTTACACTGCTCAGCAATAATTATTTCTGCAGTGTGTGTTCCTCACCTGGCTTTGGGGGATGAGTTAGGCAGGTCTGACAGAGCTGGAGGGATCAAACCTCTCTGTTGCTGCTGTAGAACAAAACTGGGGGTCATTGTATGGTTGGCGGAGGCAGAGGAGTATTCAGAAGTAAAACAGAGAAGACACCTGCCATAACTGGGAAGTCAAACGAGTAAATAACAGTGAGAGAAATAAAATTTACAGATTTATTTAGTCTGGTTCTTCCTCTGTGCGGGGCAGGGAGAATTGTGGGTATGTTCTTAGAGAAAATGTATTTGGGAATGTTGCGATTTTTGCACTCTTCATATGCAAAATCTGGTGTAATATGCATGATCCTTGTGACCCAGCTTGTACAAAAGTCCATTTGTTTCATGTAGCAGATACGAAATTTGTAACTAGCTAGGTCATATCGATTTTGCAGGACGTGTTCCCCAAAGCTTCTCTAAAGTCTGTGCTATACGCGCATAAACATGCGTGCATTCCCTCTTGCGCCCTGTCATTGATTAGAGGCTCCTTTGAAATGGAAAACTTCACCTTTTAAAAAGGCTGTTATATTAGTTGATTCCTTTGCTTGGTTGAACTGGTTTCCACTGAACTTGAAGAAAGGAAGGAGGGGGAGTGATGGGGACTCAAAGGGAAGGTGCTTGTCATTTACTGATAAAAACCTGAGCAGAAAATCGTTGCTGCTAAGGACACCTGATCCATAGGCATCTGCTACAGTAATTTAAACTCTTAGCTTACTGATACACTTTCTCCCCCCCCCCCCAAAAAAAAAATAAAAAAAAAATTTAAAAAGAAAAAAAGAAAACAAAAAACCCAGAGAACCTCCATAGGATAAGATAATGTTGTTTGGTTTAGCACTTTGTATAACATTTCTTGACTTGTTTAGAGAGAGAATTGAATGAATGGAAGACTACTAATCGTTTCTTGAGCAGAATCCTCTGCTCTCAATACTTGAAAAAAATGTTGTTTACCAGATATTGTGAAGCTTGATTGACAGGCCAGGAGTCTGAGCTGTAGCACTTCTGAATGCTAAACCACTACCTTGAACCATTAAGTTTACACTTACTTATTTTATTATGAAAGTGTTTGATTATATTTTAACCTACTTTCCATGGTTACTCAGCACCCAGATGGGATTTTTATGTTTGCCTGCCTAAGGCTATACATCCTCTGTCATACAGTGCAGCATGAAGCGATGAGCATATTGTTACATGTACATTCTGTGTGTGGAAGGAGGGGAGTGGTAACATAGGTACATGTGTACAGCAATAGGAGTTTCTTGGGGGGTTGGATTTTCTGTGCTCTCAGCTTGGTTTTCATACAGCTTATTTCATCATCAGCCCCCAGAGGTAGGGCAGCGGTGATACCACAGCTGTCATAACCATTTGGCAAATAATTGAGGTACACAGTCGCTTGAGTTCCCTATATTCAGCTGTACCTACTTATCTTGTCTGTTTGGGGTTTGGGAGCTGCACTTTGCGGGTGTGCTTAGTAGCCAAAACTGCTCAGTGGGTTAGAAGTTATTTGTATGGATCAAATAGAAACGCAGCATATCCAAATTGCCCCCCTAAATCAGTTTCCTGAAGCTGCGGCGTGAAAAAGAAGCCTTCCATCCTGGCCATTAGCTTATACTCCCACTCTTACTTTTGTAACCTAACGGAGATGTCCGTCTGTGTACATGAATACTCACCTACACAAAAACTAATAGGAGAATATGTGTCACAATAATTTGAAATAGGCACTTTTACCCCTGCAGAAATGGATGGTTCCTTACCTAATTTTGAAAAAGCTTAGAAAACTTACCTACTTTTAAGTAGTATTTTTCATGCTTATCCAGTTGGATATGTACACGTCAGGTTTCAGTCTTATATTAAAACAGTGAATTGGGAGCTCCTGAAAACCATTGAATTTAATGGAAACAGTTAATGACTTCAAGTTATTACTCTAGCAAGCACACTCATAATGGGGATACTTAAAGAAGCCTTATTTATTAGTGCAAATGTATATGGGTCAGAATTAATTTTTAAAAAATCTTTAATTGTTTTCCCCTTATAATTTTCACAGCGGTATGTAGTTAAATATTCATGATAATGCTGATGATATGCTAAAGGTCTGAAATAGATCTGGAGTCTCAAAATCAACACAGGTTATTTAACCCTTTTCATCTAATGCACCATTGGGGACTTGCTCAGTGAAATCCCAGAGCACTGGAATAATTAGAAGATAGTAATGAGGATTTAATTAGTCCTTGAGATATGCTGAAATAGGACCACTGAGAACTTTTCTGTTTGGACATGGATTGCAAGCAGAATTGATGCCGCTGCAGCTGCTGTGATGTGCTGGAAAATGTATTCTATTGCTGGAGGCAGTTTCATGGCACCATTCTGTGCCTGTCAGATCTATGTGGAAAGTGCCCGGAGTAAGCACCTCCGAAATTGTTGAATAGTAGGCTTCCTCTTCTCCGTCACCTCCTCCCAGTACCTTTTCTTTTTTCTTTTTTTTATGTCATTCTTTCCATTCTAGCTTGCTTTCTTTCTGTTGTTGACATGATCCAGCTTTTGAGGATTGCTGTACAGTTGTATGCTCTATTAAAAACATATCACAGACAGGGACAGGGAGTAAGAAACTGCAGGCTTGTAGGAGTACAGGTGTTATACTAAGCAAAATTTGGATCTTTTTGACACAACTGCTTGTGAGCTTTATCCTCACATCTAGTCCTTATTTAGTATGAGATCTTCAGAGAAGTGATATTTATCAGTAGCTGCAATGTAGTAAATTTAAATAGCTTTTTTGGCAGCCAAGATGTTATCCAGCAAGAGGTAGTAACAGATGGGATGTGATCAGGCATTTTGATGTTCTCTTTGTGCTTCCCTATAAACACTAAGTAGCAACTGAATTCCTGTAACTACAATTTCCTAATTTGCCCGTTAGATTTCATATAGGTATTTTTTTCCCCTTTAACTGTTTTCTGGGCATGCTTATTTGTACGCAGTCATCACATAAATTCCACTGTCATGTATTTTCTTCTAACAAAATATAAATGTTTTTGCTTGTGTGGAAGACACAGAATACCAATCTGGCATTTTGCACCTACAATTCCTGATCAGATTTATGGCCTAATACTGACATTTGATGATAGAGATTCTTTTCCCTGAGATCTATTTTCTTCTTAAAAAAAGAAACCAGAAGGAAGAAAATAGATCAAAGAATTCTTATTGCAACAAAAAAGACACTGTAGTTTGCTTTTAGATCTTAAAAAGACTTTTTCTCTGAGAATACGTTTTTTGCTCTCATTTGGGAATTTGGGATCTATTCAGAGCACGGAGGAGCTAGAGAATAAAATGATTCTTGTCATTAAAATTCTTCTGCTTGCCATGTTAACGATGACACCACTTAAGGTTAAATCAGACTTGGTAATAAGTTTACTTGATGTAGACTGAAGTGTTTCAGGCTCTTAAAGAAAGATGCTTGAGACATGCACTGAGTGCAAAGCCACAGGTATGTTTGAGTGCCTCTTCTGCACATAGCGTTCTCCAAGTGGGTCAGTGCAGCGGAGCTGAGCTCCAGCTGGTTCGCAGGAACACCGTGCCAGGCTGGTGTTCATGCCTAGAAAACTGGGGTTAGAGGAATTGTGCCGTCAACAGCTAGAAAAGTGCGTCATGTAAAGAGGAAAAGCAGGTTTTAGTTGAAACCGTCACACATCTTTACAAGGCATTATTTCATTGCAAGGCTAGCTCTGTAAAACATCCCTTTTTCATCTCAAGTCACCTGATGAAATAGGAACATGATGCATAGGAACATACAGAGCTGATCTGTGTGTGAAGGCAGAGGCATGCAGTAGAGCCGTGCACTCAACTTCTTTGGTGACTCAAAAAGTTACAATAGTTTCTCAATTTAGTGAGCACTAAATTTATCAGCAGTCTTTAAAAAGGATCAGGCCATCATCGTTTTTTACCACTGTATTTTTAATTTGATTGTAAAAGTGGAAGTGTAGTGCACTGAAAGGTAGTGTTGGTGTGATGAGCAGGTTTTTTAAATGTATACACACTATTTTTCTTTGCTATTTTAATTGCAATAGCACCCAAGACCTCCATTTTTCTACCTGTTTGTATTGTACTACATCATGTAGCAATGCACAGCAAAAAAGCTTACAATATGTCTACTTTGATTAGTAATCAAGATCTTCGGGATAAAAGGTTACTAGTTTTCACTCTGAGCTGTGGGAGTGAATAGTTTTCATGTCTGTTTGTCTCTCAAGCATTGCAGGAAGACCTGCTTTTCTTGCCCAAAACTATTAGAAGTGATGTTACTCTGCTAAACCAGGTTAATTTGTAAAGAAATCCGTTGCCTTTTCAGGGTGCTGGTTTCAGACTGTACTTGGATTTCAAACACATGCCAGCCAGTCTCAGCTTCAGGTTGATCTGATTAGTTGTGGCCTACGCTAAATATACAGCAGTATTGGCCATCTGCAAGAAGAACCGAAGGAGGAAAGAGTATGATATACATGTGATAAGCCATGCTGGGAGAGAGCAGAACTGCAGAAGTAGGATTTGAAGTAGATAATAATATCTGTACAATCAAAACCTGGAGTCAGGTCTCCCAAGTAAATTTTGTATACTAGCAGCTGGTCCTTGCTTTCTTCTTGCTGATGTTAAATCTTGTTATACTTGGGGATGAATCTTTATTTCATTTTTTAAACTAAATTGGGGATTCTCTTTTTGAGATTAGGAAGCAGAATTGAATTATTCTGAGAGAGTTTATATAGTTGCCAGCAGAGAGACTTCTCCATAGAAAAGTTTCCACTGACTTCATTAGGCAGCATCAGCTTCCCTGCCTCTGGGCTCAGGGAGCGAGATAAGCCACAAGGAGTCACTGATGAAGAACTTGACAAAGTGACAGTCAATGTTCCTGTCACCAGGCTCCGTGTAAAGTTACTGGGTACGATCCCTGTCCCTGGGACAGCTTCCCATCATGGCCTATAAACTGGGTCTGCCTGTTCAGCAGCACCATCGTTTCCAGGACACTTTGCTCCCTCGGTACCTAAGTTAACCTTTTAATGAAGCTTCTCTAAAAATAAAGAACTTCTGATCTAAGACCCTTTATGTCTTTTTAAGATAATATATAGGGCAGTGAGCTGACATCTATACAATGTATATATTAATAGCTAACACTGGATAGTTCTTTCCATCCCAAAAGATCCCAAAAGGCTGCAGAATAAACACTCGTCAGGGAACAGCTGCAAATCAAGGCAGGGAAGAACCAGTCAAATCGTAACTCATGGTAAAATAAGACCGAGACAAAGGCATTTTGGGACTGAGGACAACACACTGATTTTATATTTTTGAAAAAATATTATGATTTATTTTACGTGTGTGCAAGACAGAAAAGACACATTGTGTGTATTTTAGTCTTGTCCACAAAATCCGTATATGTCTCATGGTATTCAATATATTTACTTCATGAAAAGGAAGATCTGAGTTGATCCATGGAACCTTTGAACAGGAGTCTCCAGGGAGGGTAAATTTTTCAAACCTGAAATTTAGACCATTAAGCCTGCAGGCCTTGCACATTACATGCTGAAAAATGCTGCTCCTTCTTTGCTCTCCTCCATGATTTTCATAAGTATGCACATTATTAGGGAAACTTAGACAAATGTTGAGTGTATAAAGCAGATGGACTCCTCAGAGTTGTTGCTCAGATTAATTCCAGCAGCCTGAGCTACCTACTGAAATTGAGGATTCGCTTCAGGGGCAATTGGGAGGCCGGGTTGGGGTGCTTTTGTACTGCAATTCACCGTTACCCTGATTTTCTGAGCACCATAGTAAAAGCATCTTGCGTAAGGCAAGTAACAAATTATGTGGAAGATGGTGGATAAGCAATGTTTTTTTGTTCTGTCTGTGCATCAACATCTCCACAAATGTCTTCCCTTCTCTGCCCTCAGTATAACACTTAAAATTTACATCAGAGACCATTATGCAAGGTTTGCATTAGGAAAGGTTGGATATTTCTTCCCCAGCTACCATCTGGGTAATCTGTCTGATCCTTCCCCAGATTCTAATTTATCAATGATAGATTATATGAATTTCAAGGCTAGGCAGTAGCAGAGGGAGGTTTAGGGGTGGGAGAAATTTAAACATTATTGCATGCTATACATAGACTGGGTTTTGTAATATCAGAGAGAGAAGCAGAGGAGATTCAGCCAGTTAACCTAATAGCACAGCTGGTAAAACACTAGGGGGTCTGGGTTAAAACCTTAGCTAGGTCATTAGTTTCCATCTTCCCCAAAGCTATTCACATTGTGAAGAAAAGCAGTCAGACAAATAAACAGTGAGGAGACTGTAAGATAGATATTAAAGTATAATAAGAAAATACTTTTAAAAAAAAATTCCAATCCAGTGCTTTTTCTTAAACAGAACATTGATCCTTTTGTGAAAAGGAGAAATACCACAGTGATCTTTGCAGGAAGCCCCAGTTTTGCTAAGGTGATGTTTTCCATAACTGCTAATTCACATAAGCAAAGAAACATCCTTTGTTGAATGGGTGTGAAGAAATGTGGTCGTTCTGCAGATACTAGCAGATGCCAACGTGAAGAACATCCGGATACCAAAGGGAAACCATGTCACTGTTACACTGGCCCAGAGAACTTCAGATGTTTTTAGTGGCACCCTGATGGACTTGGAGAATACAACAAGGTTTTATGTGGGCTGAAGAAAGAGCTCAATGTAGAAATCAGATTTTTGTTTTTTTCATGGTTAATGGGGAAACAAGAAAGAACTTTCTCCTAAAAACTCTTTGGGACTTTTTTAAAAAAAAGATTGTGATCGGAGAAAGAAATGAGGATTTTAAAATCTTTTTTTAGCTTTTATATGAGTAAAAAACCTATTATCAAGATTATTAGCTTTCTTGTTAGAGGCTAAAGAATAAGCCTCTTAATTTCTCCTATGTCAGTAGTCTCAGTACATTTTTTTATGCTGCTACCCTTCAGTTGCCCAAGTTGCTTGTCAGTAGAAGTGTTCACTCAGTACCAGGGATGTTAGCAAAGATCTGGTGTATTCAATACCTAAATATTACCCATGTCAGTGCTGCTGCTTGGAACACATCTGACAGGTTCATACCAGCGCCATCCAACGATAACGTATTGGTGCAGTACTGTGACTTAGCTGCGCTAAATATGGATCAGAATCTTGTTTGCCATCTGAATGTGAAGGTGTTTTCTTTTTTTGATTTGTGGTTTTTTACCAGCCTGTTAACTGGACGGGAATATTGAGAATTAGTATTTGCATCATCTAAATGAGATTTACACTGCAAGCTGATTTACTCATGCTCACCAACCCATCACGCTGTAGTGTACATTACTGTCGGATGTTCTATGTATGACAAACGTAGGTTTCATAAGTGCTGTCACCAGTCCAGCTGGGCATATTTTAGTAAGGCTGGCTTCTGGAAAGTGAGAATAACAGCTGAGGAAAGTACATTATTTTGAATGTAAAGAAATCTCATGCCTGCTTGTTCTAGAGGCTAGTTTTCCTATGCCACCCACATGGTTTCACTTGATTTACTTGGGTTGTATTCTGGTACATGGGTCAAACCTTCCCCAGTTTCTTCATTGCTGTTATTTGTTTAGACTTGCATAAAATTTTTGGCTGCTTAGATTTTTTCCAGTATCTAAATCTCTCTCACTGTGTCCTTTTTAATGTATATTTTAAGTAGCACCTTAGGAGGTACCATGCCATTCTTTGCCAGTGACAGTAAGTAGTTTGTGGCCAGGTAGCACTGGCTGTCCGTAAGCAATGGACATGTTTTCTTAGCTCCTACAGTCTGTAAGCTGCTCATCTCCAGGTTTGACTGCACCATTTGAGATGTTTGTTCCAGTACCATCAGCAGTCTGTGCAGACAACCTGGTTGCATATTTAGGGTCCTGGTATCTCAGACTTACGTGAGGGTAACAAACTCTTTCAATTACTAAAACGCTTCATTAATGTGTGAATCTTGTTCTGTTGGATGTTTCCTTGCAGTGCTCTGAGGTGCTGACTGTGGATGTGTTTAGCTGGGCAAAAACCCAGACACGGTTCACCAGTCCAAAGACTTCTTGAACTGTCGTTGCCATCTGAGACGGGTGGGCTAGGGAGAGTTTCAGTCTAATTGTGATCTTCCTGAGCATCCTGCCATGCTAACAGGTTGCCAAATTTTATTATATCCACTGCACAGAATATTGTTTTTTTCGTTTGTTTGGCTTTACCCTGCCACTTCTGTCTCAGTGTTATTTACCCATGGATGAGCTACATTTGGGAGTTGCCGCTTTAGATCTGTCTCAGTTCTGTTGTGTTCTCTGGTGAAAATCCTGAGATACTGAATGCAACCCAAACGGCTGTCTGAGGAAGGAAAGTCTGCCAAAAACTGTGTCATGGGTGTGCAAACTTTTGCTCTTTTTTCTCAAGGGTACTGGCCAGTGCCTTGCTAACTTACCAAGCATTGGAAATTTGTGTGATTCCCCACACACTCAAGTTTTTCCTTTATAGGTAGTGGAAAATACCTCTTTTCACATATTTCGGTTTTTTGAGCAGATTTGTAAGTAGATAATTTTATGTTATTTTTCTCTAAGTATTTGATGATTAGTGAATGCATCCAATCTGTTTCTGCTTTTCTCATTCGATGATTTTCAGAGTAATAAGCCTGTCTAGCCCCTTCTTTAGCCTCTGCCCTTGAACAAGGAGAACTTCCTTATTCCTTACTCAGAAGGGTTCGTCAGTTGTTTTGGTCCCGTGCTCTGTCACTAAGCATGCCTCTCTAGAAAAAGCAATAGCCTGATGTATTTTCTCTTATGTAAGTTCTTTTTTTACAAAGTACCATTGCAAGTTGTATCTTTCCTCATTTTTTATTTATCAAATGTGTAATTTAATGATGATCTGCTATCGCTGTAAACTCCTAAGTTTTCCTGAGCTTAAAATGAGTAAGTGTTCCGTGTGTTGTCAGGTTTAATTCATTCATGAAAATCAATGCACTACTCCTGGCTAAATCAAAAGACCTCTCATTGACCGTGGGTTAAGTGTGTGCCAGTAGACAGTTGCTGTCCATCAGCTAATATGCAGTAACTTGTTACTTTGCAGTCACTTCCTTTGTGTTTGAGCTCCTGCTTTCCTGGAAAGGTTTTTTCATATTCAAGCCAAGACTTTAAAATATCAGAAGAATCCATTTCAGATTTTACAGCAACACCCAGCACATTCGGTGGGTGTTTTTCATGGTTAGTGCTAAGGAGATAGTATTCAACAAACAGGTGATTTTATATTGGTCAGTGTACAAATGTAATTAAGACAACCTTAGTGCATAATTTCACTAAGTAATTTACTGTTGTTTATCTGTTTTGTGTACACATATGCATAGGGGAAAAACAAGATTTTAAATATTTTTACAAAGGCATCATAAATGGTATTAGCTATATGATGTATATCACCAGGTGTTAGTACTGTATAGGACAACAGAAGCTTCATTTTTGTCTTTTCCTTTATCAAAGGAGCAGAAACACTTCTATCATAAGCATTTTACCTGTTTTGTATTTTTTCTCTGTATTGTGCTAAAAAGACAGAAGAAGAATACGCTGCTACCTGACCATTTTTAAACCTTGTGCGTATGTTCTATTTGAACATGCAAATATATTTTATTATAGTTATGGTGTGCTAATTGTTAATAGTATGCTACTGTTTCATTTAGAACTAAAAAAAAGAAAAGACAACTCTACAACATTAAATTAGCTTTTAATAAAGACAACCTTTCTTTAAGTACATAAATGTAGTATAAAAAATAGCTAAAAAGGAAGAGAACAATTCTGTCAGGCTCACTTTATTCAGCTATTCCTGAAATAGCTTAGTTTGCCAAAATCCACTCAAGTGTTTTTTTGGTAAGTAATCTCTTGTTGTGATGGCAAGTAAAGCATCATCTGTACCTCTTTTATCACTAATATTAAGGGAAAGGAGTAGATTCGTTCACTGATGAGCATGTTGCCATTGCAATTTTTAAAGTCTTAACTCATAGCTGTTCCCTAGCAGTTTATTTAAAAGACAAAAAACCCCACCTTGTCACAGAGGTTGACATGTCAGATGCAGTCTGGCTGTTTAATCACTCCACCGCCTTTACTCCAGTGCAGCTCTAATGTAATCCTACTTCCTGTCTTTACAAAAGCAAACTTTATCTTAGATCTAATTTTCTGGAAAGAAAATTTATTTCTTTTTGTATCGGTTATAAAATGAAGCTGAACACTAGGGAAAATGTGTGTAAATAAGGAAAAATGAATGAATGCCAGCTGCTCCCTTTCATTTCTGATAAGATTTCTAGAATTGATGTTGTTTTCTCTTTATGATGCAAGAATGTTAACATCTTGACCAGGAACCCCTTTTCTTTCTAAGACATCTGAGCTTTCTGCAAATATTTGAAACGCTTCAAACTCATGCACTGGTCTCTGGACGTTCACTGGGCTCTCACAGAGGTAGGTGAGGATAGACTCTTCTTTGTTGTAATGGAATCCAGATCACAGTAGGAACCTGATCTTACCTTCTTCTCCACGTTGCATCTATAGCTGAAATTACTTCTCTGCTCTCTGGAAGGAAGTTGGAGCGTGTCCTATTCTAAGGGGATGCTTCAACGTACTGTACAGACAGTGATAGAAGGTAGTATGGCAGAGATATTCTTCCTGAATTGCAGGCTTCCTTTTCCTTAATTCTTTACCTGTCCATGCTCTAGAGAAGATAGCAAAGCCAACCTCATTTGAGAGGGATCTGACTCCCTCTGGGATGATGAAACTCATGCCTCGCGTCCAAAGCTGCTAAGGAGTCTGTTCTGTTCTTCTTGTGTTAATCAACATCTCTGTAAACTAAGGCCAGAGCATGAGTTTGAGTAGTATCACACAGTTATCTCTGCTGTTGAATTACTGGCGTGCCCCATGGCATGGTTTTGGCTGATGGCTGTGAGCACTCCCCGAGCCACAGCCCAGGGCATGATAAGGCAGCACAGGGGACTGTGCACAGGAGTCATACAGATAAGACTACCAGGATTGAGTGGGAAGGTTTAGCTGGGCGGACACGAGCGTGCCACATCGCTCTCCAGGCCAGGGAATGGTCGTGGCATGTTTTATTTATGACTGTACACATAGCCACACAGTCCATTTCACAGCGTCAGAAGCGGATTATGAGAAGTTTCCTGAAGAAGAGGTCATTTGAGTGGAAACATTTATTTCACTTATTACTCTAGTTCCTTCAGGAGCCCTTCTGACAACAGCAGAGCTGGCTAAAACTGATATTCTCCATGTTCTCCATTAGACATTAGTCCATGTTCTCCATTAGATTCAACAACCAGCAGTCCCTCTGCATCGCTACTGGAAATCACTACAACCCGTACAAACGATAGCTTTTCAATGTGTCATCCATCCTTTTGGTGTTAAAAAAAGTACTGCCTGCAATAATAACCAGGCTGAAAAACCTTTATCGCTAGCACAATGTTTGGAAAGTTACCTCGTATAGATTAAAAGGCCCACAGTGAACAGAAACCCCTCACTTCTGTACTAGATATAGGAGTAACTTTACTATCTTTATAATAAAAAACTTAGTGTGACCAGTACAAAATTTTTCATTTAAATGGATCCCACGAGTGTGATATATATGGTGTATGTGTGTCGGGAATGCAAGCCTTTATTTCATACAGACATACGATTGTATTAGGTTTCTAAATTAGTTACAGCACTGTCAGCAGAAGACATAGACTTTGTAATAAGATTTGTGTGCAGAGTGGAACTATTTTAAAAATCGAGGGGTCTGTTTCGAAATAAAGCTAAGTGGAGAAGGTCATATGAGCTTTCCTTTGCAGAAGTATGGAGTTTTCCAACCAGTACAGACCAGTTTCCAAGCCACCATTTTGCCCTTGGTTATTTGCTGTGCCACATGCCAGTGCATGTGGTCCAGCTTCCTCCAGAGCAGGTGCCAGGCTCTGACTTTGCAGTTCAAGTGTGATCAAATCCCTTGTCTTGGGGCTTGCACAAAGATCAGGAAAATTCTGTGCATATTCTTCCAAACCTTGCGGTTGTTAGAATTTTAGCACATTATGGGTTGAGCTGTTCATAGCACGAAAGAACTGGGCTCAAGGGGATGCAAGATCATCTCGGCTCCTGGTTTTTCCCCTTGCGACCTGCAGCATTAGCTTGTTGTCTCTCTGACAGGGTTTTAGTGAATGGATAAGTATGCTATATAGCAAAAGTTTGTGGAGGGCTCAAAAACTGTTTACATGTGTTTGGACTCAAAGCCTGATCTATGTTAAAGTACACACCACCTTTCATTTCTACATTGCGGATACTGTCCCCTTTCGTACAGCACTTTGTCAGCAGTGTACAAACGGGGAGACTGACCTGCAGAAAGGCGGGAAGGTCGTTCACCCAGTGTCACCTACTGTGTCAGTAGAAGCAGCGCTAGGATGAGTTCAAGACGTGCTTGTTGGGGCTGTCGTCCCCACAGAGAGACCCCTGAGCCGTCTGGTTGTGGGAGCCATAGCACCTCAATGTTTTCAGTTATGAGTTTAATCATGTGTCTATATATGGCTCAGAAAAAATTACCTCTCTTCATTAATCAGGCATTGAGTGTTCGGTCTGTGTGACGTTTGATGCTAACCAGTGGGAGGACACTCCGGACCTTTAGGAGAGTCATCCTTCTGCCACCTCTCCCTCCTCCTGTCACCCGTTTCTGTCTGTCTTCACAACTTGTCTTTGCCTTTCTCTCCCCTTTTCTCTCTTTTTCTTTTTCCAATCTTCCCTTCAGCAGCTTCCATTTGTCCACTCACTGTCAGGGGGTTTTGCTCTTACCTTTCCTCTATTCCCTCCCTCATGTAAGGAAAGGTGTAATTAGCTGCCAGGTGAGGTGTCTTTTGGCTTTCAACTTCACACCTCCCCGCATGCATGCCACTAAAATTAATGGAGGGGAGTGGAAACAGGCACCTTGCATAAACAGTGCTTCAGCTCTCTGCAGCCGCAAAGCGTGGGTGCCTGAACTAGTTGCAGGATGGGCCAAAATGCAGACTTGCTCGTGCACGTTTGCCCGCTGGGCAGCAGCGCACCGTGCCTCCCGCCTCACCGGGCACGGGTGAGCCGCCAGCGGCCTCGCGGGCTGCCCGTGGCAGCAGAGCAAACGTCGTCCTTCAGTACACTCGCATTTTGCCTCTCAGAGAAATGCGAAGATGAAATTTAATATGCAGGCAGAACAGAAGAGAAAGCGGATTTCCTCCAGAAATAAGAAAAAAACCTTGCCGTCTCCTCAGCACATCCTCTTCAACATTGAAAGCAGCACTAAAACCTTTCAGGGTAAAATGTTAGAAAACCAGCATCCCTGCATAGACATTTCATGAGCAGGATTGCAGGATTTTTCCCAGCTCATGAAAACTTAAAGAAACCCCACCACAAAACCCTCTTCTTCTCCCATTTAATAGGCTTAGTTCTGTTCCTTTATATGAAGCTTCTAGATTTTATAGCATTTCACTAGGTCTCTTGCTGCAGCTTTTGAACCTTAAATTGAATTGGGATTCATTAATACATTTACAAAAGGGAAAAAGGAGAGAATGCAATACAGGTGTGCTGGGGACAGACCAAAAGAAGGACCTAGAGCACAAATACATACCAAAACGACTTTTTTTTCTGGCTGGTATGACTAGCCTTCACATAACGGGAAATTTTAGCTCTGGAGAGTTTGTGGGCAATAGGAGTATTTACAGTGGATTTCTATATGCTGAAGTTACGCATTTTGGTAGCAACATATAATTTTGGAAGTTATGATACTCCCACTGTAAGTCATCAGGCAAATTCCCTACTACTTATTAGGTAATGCAGATAATTGCCTTTAATTTTTTTTCCTAAAGATTGTTTTAATTTTAAAATCAGCAGCCATTTGTAACTAAGCAGGGCTGCCCTGTCTTTCTTTTACAAGTGAAAGTTTTTGAGCCTTTTATACAGGTTTTGGTTGTTGAGACAGCTTTGCAGACCTGGAGATGCATTTGTTTCTGTTCATATGAACAATAGCAGTTTTCTGGGTATCTTTAGTCTGAAAATAACTAAAGAGGGTTGGTTTTTTTTTTTAATGTCGAAGATTTCTTAAATGAAGAACAGTTACCTGAATATTAATTTTTGCTTTGGCGCTTTTTTCCCTTTAGGTTTTATGACAGGCATACAGAGGAACCCCCAAATGTCACAGTATGGACCTCAGCAAACTGGACCTTCCATGTCACCACACCCCTCACCTGGAGGCCAAGTGCATCCTGGAATTGGTAGCTTTCAGCAGAGTAATTCAAGTGGTACTTATGGGCCTCAGATGAGCCAGTACGGACCACAAGGTAAAATGCTTGCTGGTAATACATATGATAATTTTTATATATATATTTAGAAAATATATATGTACCATGTATCTAGGTGGGTATGTGATTTCTTAAAAACAAACAAACAAAAAAAAACCCACCAAAACCCAAAAAACACCAAAAACCACACACAACACCCTCCGTAAAAAAAAAACCCTAAACAAACAAAACTGTCATCCAGAGGTAGAGCTGCACCTTGTGGAAGAAGCTGCTTCTGTTATTAGCACCTTTCTTTGTATAAAAATAGTGACCTGAAACTGGGCAAGGAAATGATGAATATGTTGCATTGCCAGGGCCATTGTTTGGGAGTCCAAGCATGTTATCTCTGCAACGAGGCCATGTTTGACCAAGCATGGAGTAAGGGTCACAACACCGATCCCAAAATAGGACTTCTTTTCTTAGATGAAATCCCAAGGCCAATCTGAAATTGCGTGGTGACTGTGAGGGTTAAAGTCTTCTTATTAACGAGCATAATAATACAGTGGCTACTGTGGGAATATAATATTGAGCTCTAACGCATACGGTTTGTGAATCTTAACTAATCCTTCAGACAGAGAGAGACAGTTCTTTTTATTTTGCTTGTTTGACAGAATTGTTGGAGGACTAAAACAAAAATAGAATACACAGTTTCTGCCCCTGGACAACTTTGAACTTGTCTATTGTTTTGCCTTTAATGGGTAACCTTTATAAAGTATGCATCTGTTTAGGGGTTTAATGAAGTTGAAGTCAAGCTGCAGAATATATAAGGGGCAGTATTTTCTTTAGAGAAACATAAAGAAGCTTTTCTATTTCCTACTTCCTACTATTGCTTTCTTACTTAAAATCCTCAAAAGGGACTGGAGCCAGCGATGGGAGACGCTGTAAGGGCTCAATGGCTTCCCCATGCAAGCAAGGATGGTTATTTTAATCTCCAGAGTTTCTGAGAACTAGTTCTGATGTTTGTTTGCAGGGAGCCTTGCTGCCCTGCGCAATGGTCCTTTCTGTTTCATCTCTGGGTAGCGTTTGTTGTAGTGTTCTGAGCACAAGGCTACAAGCCAAGATTTCCCAGTTTCTAATTTTGGCTCTGCTTTTTACATCATCTTTCAACTTAGGCAAGTAGATTCATTTCTCTGCTTCGCTTTCCTTAACTGTAAGATGGGGCTAGTAATGCCTTGTAGCCATGTGTGAAGATTAATTACCTAACTCCAGTTGACTGGTGCTTTCCTTTTATTTGGAAAGCATTTTGTGGCCATAAAATGCTGTCCAAGTGCTTATTTTTATCTGCACAGTGAGCAACTAGCTTAACTGGTAAAAATCCAGTGGATTTATGATGTGCTATCCTGACTTCCAGCTGTACTGCTGTTGCTGAGATTCCGAACCATGGGAATAGTGGGTGTCAAGTGCAGTAAAACATTAGCCATCCACACTGATTGAATGGAAAGGTTTTTGTACTAAATCAATGCATTTAAGTAACATGCCGAATACTACTTTCTTTTTTGCTTGAGTTCAGCAGTTCTTTTCCTCCCTCTGTAGATGAAAGTGCCTATGTAATGATTTTATGGGTCGCGGTCAGGAAGAAACGGCTATTAAAAAGTGAACTTGAGGGGCAGGAAGAAAATGAGCATCATTGTCATTAACAGGCCGTTTCAGAAGGGTCTGGTGAATAGTGTGATGGATGAAAAGCGTGTTCTTCTGCCAGCTCTTGGAGAGTACTGGTGATCTTGTGCACTGGTCATCATAAAATTAGGGCCCTGCAGGCTTTCAGCTCTAAGGTAACAATTAGAGCAGAAGAATACTACGTTTTCATCGGGCTAATGTGACCATTAATAAAATCTGGGGATGAACATGGTGATATTTCAAAGTCATGTATTTACCTGGATTTAAGTTTTTCATTTTTAATGAAAGTAATCTATAATTGCAACTCTTAACATACCCTCTTACAAAGCACAATTATATGCCAGCAATGATGAATATATAATAATGTTACCCCATTTGCCTTTTATTGCCAAAATAACAAATATATTAAAAATTACCTGGGTTGCAACCAAGTTCTTAAATTATTAAACTAAAATAATTCGCAAGGATTTTATTTGCTTTCCATGTTTTGTTCACATAGGCCTTCCTCCAGAATATTGCTAAGCATAGGCTAAGTTTGACAGGACTACTTGTATTTTTATATACGCGTCAAAGCATTCTGTGACATTAAGCTTTTAGTTTGAATGCTAGATTTCACTATGTGCTGTCCTGAAAACCGTTGCTCGAGGCTAGTGTCCTTTCCCTGCAGTGGAATTGCTCACCATAGTAAAGACTACACCAGTAAGTTTGGGTTGGAGAAATTAGCCCCCAGTTTATGAGAGCAGAATGATCCATTTCATGCATATGGTTGATTTATTTGGTTATCATGTGTTTACATGACACTTAAATCTATAATAAGAGTAGAATATATTTTCCCAGGAAGCAGTTCTGTACTGGGGACCTAGTCCAATCCTGTGAAACCATTTCCTACAAAAATAAAAAATGGCTTTGGCTCCACACTTCTGTGTGTCTGTGATACAACACAGGAGCATGCAGTACAGAACATTCGTTTTAATCTTGTATTAAATCCCGGCATTTTCCTGTCCCCAAGAATAAGAAAAAGCAGAGCGAGAATGGAAGTTGTTACTAAAAGAAACAGTCTCTTTGGTTTGTTTTTGGACAACATCTAGCTCAGGGGCTAATGGAGCTCTGGTCTATGACCTGAGCATCAAACTGCTGCCACAGCAAAATGTCCCTTAAATGCACTCTGGAGAGCAGTCAGATGCTGTAGTCAGTTGGGTCTTTTAAGACTGGGGCAGAGAAAAACTTCCTGTGAATCAATAAAACGTGTCAGAAATGCATCCCGACTCCCTAACTTTTCCTATCAATTCAGCAGTAAAACTGCGCTGTTTGGGTATAACAAAGAGAGAAACCACTACTGAGTATGTTTGAACCACCCCAGAACTTCACAGTAAGTTAAACCCCCTTTTGTTCATGGTAAAGTGATATGAATTGAGTATTTGTGCTTTGTAACCTTTAATGTTGGACTCATTTCGCAAAAGCACTTTGCTATCTAGCTCCCACTGATTTTAATCCTAGAATTTAATTAAAGTGATAGCATCTTAAGGATGAGATGCTCTAAGTATCTTGAGAGTCTGGACATCCGAATCCAGACCCACATATGCAACAGCCTGTGGAGTTAAGACTTAAATATCAACTATATCTACCAAAGTCCCCTAGGTAAAATAGTTTCAGAGGAATTCAGAACAATACATTTAAATCATCTCTACAAGAAAAACTTGATGGTTAAGTGCACATGTAAAAAATTCTGAAATTATTTTAAGGTACTATTTTTAATACTGTGAATCTGACTTATGTCTCTAAAGCGGAGAGCAAAACTAACAGGTAGTTCTCAAATTTCCCTCTTTTCAGCTTGCCTAGAAATGGCAAGATATCAGAGCACTTTGTTCAGCAAACCTGGACAAAGTGGACCAGAGTTTCAGCAGTAAGTATGAACATCTGTCTTTGGCAGGTTGTTAGTAGGCTTTTTTATATTTTATCTTCATTACTTTTTTTTTTTTCTTCCTGATTCCAGTTAGTACTTTGGTTTTTCTCCTGCATTTGAGATGTCATCTCTCTGAGTACAATTCTATTCTGCCGAGGGGGAGTTGGAATCAAGAATCCCTCGGATATGGAGGGGAGGAGTTGTTCAGTAGTATTGTACAGCCGCTGTTGCCAGGCTTGTACCCACTTGAAAAGTGTGGGCTCTTGGACTTGGCTGCCTGACACATCCAGCTGATGTGGGCTGGCCTAGCATCTGCTGCATTCATTGTGTTTAATGCTGCATCCATCTGTTTTCTGTCAAAGCCACTGCCAACAAATTACTAATCTATTAGAGAAACATGGAAATAAGATTGCACTCCTCATTCCTGGCAATTCCTCTTGTATTTTGTTTGGCTTTTATTTTGCCTTTTTTTTGTGGTCTGGGAAAGGTGTAAGAATAGCTAGTACTTGAGGTATTGAGGAAATGCTTAGGGAAAAAAAAACATGGAAAAAACATTGAAACTTGTTTTCCTTACTGAAAAGATACCACTTCCCTGTGCTCTTGGACGTGTATCCCTGGAGATGAATGATTAGGAGCTATTTTAACTGAGCCACATATTTTTATGGAGAAGATTCCACTGTTTTTCCTGTGTTGTGCTTACGCTGGAGAAGCCAAAACACAAAAGAAGAGATTTTTTTATCCCAATTCAAAATAGCATTGAAACAGCAATAGTATTTAGCATTGGTGTTTGCTCTTCCAAGCAAAAACATACTTTGTAGACCCTAACTGACAAAACAAATCGGCTTTGTGTAAATTGGACTGACAGTAGCTCCCAGTGATTATGGATGTCAGGTCTGCTAGTCTAGGGAGGGAATGTGCTTCACTTCGGGAAGCAGTGTTACTAATGGCATGTACATAACGTGTTAACTGGCTGTATGTAATCTTTGAGCACACATATACACCATCTTGCTGCATTACATTTTTCTTGCACAAAGCAACTGGAAAACCAGAGCAACATCCAAGTTGCGTGTTACACCTTTAACACTAAGCAAAGCAGTATGAAACTAGTGAACCCTTCAGTTTGTGGTCACGTATGTTGGATCAGAAGTGTGACTTTAGCAGGTCTCAGCAACCAAAACTCTGGTTGGGGGCGATGGCTCACTGAACAGAAAACAGTCAGCTGCCAGTGGCCGAGCCTAGAGGAGGAGAAGTGACAGGGCAGTCTGAAATCAGCATAAAGCTGAATCTGGAGCCTTTCATCTCTGTTGAACCACATATTGGGGATTCTTCTGTGAAGACCCCCAGGCAGAAACTTGGTTTCTAAAACAGAAGAGAATTGTTGCTCCATTTCCTTGGGAAGCGTAGGTCTCATGCGTTCTTGCTGAGAAGAACTTGTAGCAGAGTGAGTCAGTTACTGGGTGGGGAGGAGGGGAGGATTAGCCAAAGCACAGCAGCGTATGAATTAATTATGTGTGCATTCAAATGATGGATGAATATATTTATTTTAAATATAAACAGGAGTTGCATGCCACTGACTCCTCTGCCTGGTAGCTGAGGCCTGAGGAGAGACGTGGCTGATCTCCACGTTCAGAGGAAGAGTCCAAGGGCTGCTGCCTTTGAACAAGCGTGGGAATATCTGAGAGTAGTCAGGAAACTCTGCTCTGCGGCATCCCAGAGGGAGGGAACGGGTCGTGTTTCCACTAATCTGGATGAGATGGAAATAAAGACAAGTCAAAACTGATGACTGAAGTAGTGTAATGTGATCCGTTTCCTAAAATAATTTTCTATCATATCTTTACCTTTTTTTTTATCTTTCTCATGCTGCTTGGGTTTGTTTCTGTAACACTGAATGCTGTACACTCACTTCGTCTTGGGTTTTCAACATGATAGGAAAATCGGCACTCAAATGAGTTAAGCTGCTGCGAGCGGAGCAGTTTGCTCCAGTGACAAAGTAGATTGGGGTCAGCCAGGGTTCTCATGCCGTCCTTCATAAGGCACCTGTTTATATTAGCATCTTTGTACTGTTGCTGATTACTCTTGTAATACTAGTTTTCCTAGAGGAGGTGCACTGTAAGCTATCACCCCTTCTGCTGGCATAGGCAAACTTTGAACTTAGCAGGAAAGCAGGGTAGGCCAGGAGGGAGTGGGAATGTTTCTCGGGGCCCGGCAGCCATCCTCACCGGTCTGTGCCAAAGCATCTCTGACACAAATGGGCAGAACGGTTAGGAGCAAGAAGCCAGTGAGAATAGCCTGTTGCTGAAATTGCAGAAAGACGAAGAATGAGAACATGAAATTACAAAAATAAGCTTCTCCCTTGAGCTTATGTAATGGGTTTCTTACATGCCACATATCTCTCTACTGCATGAGGCAGTTTTGTACTGTGTGCTATGTTGTTAACCCTCTGGAGGCTGTGCTTTTCTGTATTTGCTATTATCCCATGACATATATTAGGCAGAAGATGTTTGAGGGTACGTGAAAATCAGGTTCATAGGATCGTTCAAATTGGAAGGGTGCTCAGGAGTTGTTCTTGCTGACCTTGTATTCAAATCAGCGTCAGATATAAGATCAGAGCAGGTTACTTTGGCTTTGTCCAACTGGGTCTTGAAAACCTCCAAGGAGGGAGTGTGCACAACCTCCTTGGGCAGCTTGTTTCACTGCTTGTTTGTCCTCATGGTGAAAAAGTTGTTCTGACATTGAGGCCAGCGTGGTTCACTTTAGTTCACGTGTGTAAGTTCTGCAGCTGCTAACTTCCTAAATAGAAATATTTGCTCGAAAGTTTAATGTTTTTCTCTGTGCTTTTTATCATTTTGTTCAGGAAACTACTCCAGACCACCGACGTACAGCGGCGTGCCCAACACAAGTTACAGTGGCCCAGGACCCGGCATGGGGATAAATGCCAACAGTCAGATGCATGGACAAGGGCCAAGCCAGCCTTGCGGTACCATGCCCCTGGGACGGATGCCATCAGCTGGGATGCAGAGCAGACCATTTCCTGGAAACATGAGCAGTATGACCCCCAATTCTCCTGGCATGTCTCAGCAGGGAGGCCCCGGGATGGGCCCACCCATGCCAACTGTGAACCGTAAGGCACAGGAGGCGGCTGCTGCAGTGATGCAGGCTGCTGCAAACTCCGCTCAGAGCAGGTATGCATCCAGGTGAAAGGAGCTTAAATGAGTAGGAATGTTCTTCTTGTCATTTCTGAAGTAACGGCACTGTATAGGTGTATGCATATGCATTTATACATGTTCTATCTATGCCCTTATCTCTGGGAGAGATGGCATGTGGGAAGAGTACTTTTCCTTAAACGTAAGGGGAAAGCATGCTACCGTGTGTTTGAATTATCCTCTCGAAAAGCAGCTGTGACAATGGAGATGACGGCCACTTCCAGTTTGGTTCTTGGCACTGTAAGCTTTAGGAAAACCCACAGGGTTGCAGTGATATTAGCAGTCGAAAACAAGCCCTCTGCAACTTAAAATTGATTAGCTGGATATATATATTTTTTATCTCCAGTAGAGAGAGGGCCAACATGTCCTTGGCAGCTTGCCCCTGCCGGAGAGTAAGGAAGCTTATGAAACTGCCCATCAACTCTTGCATTTACTGCCCATGTTGTGAGCAGCAGTGCTGATGACAGTTCTCTTCTACGGGATGTTCTTGTTCCTAGGCAGGCATGCAGAGGGGGAGAGGAGGGCAGGCTGAGGGGAGCAGCTGGAGGGGAAAGGCAGAAGGAGGCATAAAAGCAATCTGTAGTTATCTGGAGTTGATAACTGCCACTTCTGCATCCATAGGAGAGAACCTGCAAACAGGTTTGTAGAGGTTGGAGCCATCATCTGTCTTCTTGTCTCCCCTTTGGGCAGCATAACTGCATGTTGCCATTTGTACATGGATTTTGGCAAAGGCACTTTTTTGTCCGTGGTTATTCTTAAGATGCCTGAATACTTGAAATGAAATCATACTTTCTGGGAAATTTTTCGGATGAAGTAACTTCCACATTTTCCTGGACTGAAATAGCTCCTGATGTATTTATTATCTTTTTCTGTTGCAAGAAGTTCCATTACATTTGAGAGCTACACAAAGCTGGTTGCACTGTTCTGGTGAGCGTGTTTATGTGTGTGTTTGTGTTAAGCATCTTGCATTTATTTATGCATATGCCTACACGCATACAGGTATTTATCATTCAAGGTCAGTGTTCGTGGACACTAGAGTTGCTCTAATTCCAAGATGCAATGTAAAACTAGAAATAGGAAGCTAAGGTGTCCCTGTGTATCTGTTGCTTTCTTGTTTTGTGAGTTTGGAAGGCAGGTGGCTTCTAGTGATAAGCAATAGCAAACTTTTAAAACAATAACAGTAAATTTAGTGTACTTCATGTTCTTGTTCAGTAAAATAGAACCACACTCGCTTAAAATAGACCATACCCCAGCAGATATCTGTGAACCAGCAGTCTCTTGCTTGTGTTGGTTGTTCTAACAGACCTGTCTAGTAGGATTTACAAAAGTTTGCTTCTGTCTGTCTCGTTTAGGCTATAAGCTGATAGGTCAGGCACGAAGGAATAAATGGGCCATCACTGCAGCCGCAGGAACACTTTCTTTATAATCATGTAATGAATGGAAAAGCTTACGTTTGTTGGTCTTTACAGCAAGAAAAGACTTTGTGTTAAGTGGAAGTATTTGGTTGTGATTCAACTTACACTTTGGGCATAGTGTGTGGTGTTTATCAAAAACTAGGTTAAATGATTACCACTCCTATCTCACACCTTCCTCCCAAGTCAGTTTTAGTTTCTAGCTTTGCCTGGGCAAAACTGCACCATTTCAGAACCTTTTTGTCACACACTGCCCATTCCAGTGATCCAGGACCTGTGGAAGGGCTGAGCAGTCATCGAATCTCTATTGCAAATACTGGCAAAAGGGCTATTTATAAACTGCAAATTGAGCAAAAGCTGTCACACCCCTCTGATGCCAGGGGGTTGCAAGCACACTGTTTTCCTCTCTGATCTCAAGTCAACTGTAAGGAAGAAAGCGTAATGGCTTTTGGCTATTCCTGCAAGTCCTCCATACGTGCATATGGAAGGAATGTACTTAGCAGTGATTTGTATTTGTGATACAGAGCAAATCCAAGAGGCTGTTCTTCTGTTCTGCTTTAGGCCACTGTACATTAGGTTGCCTGCTTATCCCAGCTAGTCTGGGGCTGGCGGATGCCCCATGTTTTCTTCACAGCACCCTAACTATGGCAATGCTCAGGCTCCCTTGGTGCACCAGCCTGACCAGTATGGGTAGGTAGCAATGTAAACTGGACTTGCTGTGGGACCTTGGTAAATTTTTTTTAATGTTTAAAAACATGCCATCTGGCTGCTGAAGGAACATAAAAGTCATGTGAAAGAGACACAAATACTTGCATTGTAGAGGGGATTTTAGTTTTTTGTTTTCTTTTTACTCACACCACTGTGACAGTACGATGAAAATCTCTATGTCACTCGCTGACACACCTACATGGTTTTTGGCATGACTCCGTCTCCTTGTGCCTGACCGGGAAATGAAGAACCTCATCACTGAGAAGGAATGAGATCCCTCCTCCCCCTGACCCAGGCATCGTCTTTCTCCCCTCATTGTTGGTGTTCTTGTCTCACAGCGGTGCTGTGCAACCCCATTTTCTTGACTTGGTGGTATTGTCATTGCTGCCTGGGCAGTGAGCTGCAACCCCCAAAGTATGATCCCTTTCTGAGAGGTGGTGTTCTGCAGGAGTGATGACAGGGTTTCTTAATGGGATTTTCAAGAAAGTTTTATTACACTGTAACTGAGCGTACATGTGTTTGAAAAATTTCAGTTAGTCACTAGCACAATTTTTAGGAGCACTAAGTATCCAGTGCAAAACATTCTCCTGAAATACAGCTACTGTTTTCTCACCAGAGTCCTTCACACTGTGATTTCTGTAACCATGTTGTAAATTACAGCACTGGGAGAAAGTACACTGGCTCTCAGCCTGTTGCTCCCTCACAACCAAGTCTAGCTTCACCTGAGATTCAAGTTTCATGGACTCCCCTGCCATCATGTTATTTCAGTTGTTACCTCCGTAGAAAATCTAAAATACCCAAATTACTGCTGCCTTCATAGTTATTAACAAGTTTTAATTACCAGTTTTCTGTAGCTGCCTTTGTTTGTTTGTTTTTCCCTTAATAACATCATTGATATATGTGTATATGAAAAAGGACAAAGTAAAACAAAAAATTAGAACACAAGTCTCCTGTTCAAAAAGCAGAAATTAGTGAAATGGGAGAGCACTTGCACCATACTATTTTGTCTAACTGGAAAGACATTGACTGTTATGCCAAAGTGCATGAATAGTGTCCAGCCTTTTTCTTTGAATATCTTGAGTTTATAAGATTCAGCTGTGGGGTTCAAAAACTGTTGGGTTTTTATTACTATAAAACACACCCCTCTATGTAGAATTAAGAAAATTAAATGATTGTGTCAGAGTCATGGTTACACAGCAGTATTTCTGTTTGAGTTGGTTGTGATCGCCTTCAAGGTCAACTTGTTGAATCAGTAGCCAAGTATCAATAGGGAAGAGAAATTTGTCTTCAGCTGTTAATCCAGGATCTACCCTTTACCAGCTCAGGAGTCTCATTTAGACACAGAAAGCTGGTTTGCCTCTGCCTTGCCAAGCCACGCTAAGCAGCTGTGTAAAATGAATTTAAATGGCATGCATCAGAATAAAATCACTTCCACTGGGGCAGAAAATCAATGTTCGTTAACCAGGGCTGGATGATCAAGATCTGAGTGTCAGCCAGTTATACCTAGGTATCATCCTCAGTGCAGACCACCACCCTTTTAATTAGAAAAGATAAAATCCTATAAATAAAAGTGGTGGCTGTGGAAGATACTAGGTTTACACCATTTGAATTAGCCTTTGACTTCACCTTGAGGCCTGTTATATGTTAAGCTTAGATTAATTTCTACAGCTACATAATACCTTCCCTGTAACCTAAAATCTTACGATGTGCTAGTCTGTCTTGTGCATGCAGGCCAGTGTTTCCCAAATGATATCTAGCATGTCAGGCAAAGAAGAAGAAAGGTGTTTTTAAGACCTCGTCATTGAACCGGCAGTATCTGTGGTTTCACGCTACCCAGGATGTTTAAGCTTGGTCTGGGTAACAGTTTACAGCAGGCAATGCTAAATAACTCTCTAATACCCTGTATAGTAATTCCCCTTATTTTCAGGAAGACAGTGTGAAGGAACTACAAACCACTGTTTTCCTTTTTATATCTGTCTTGGCCTCAGCACACCCATACATTGGCTGTATGTTGAAGACCTAATATATCCACTGAACTCCAAGGAAAGACTTTTCATAACTTAAGTTGGTGTTGGCTGAGACCCCAAGGATTTGCTGCTGCTGGAGGTTAGAACCCAGCGGAGGCCTCTGAGGACCAGGTGACTCCAAAAAATAAAGTCTTTTATCACACTGTAGTTCTTATAACAATATGTGTATTTATAGTGATAGATAAGTATTTATGTGTGTACAGACCTGCAACACAGTAAGCCGTCAGTAAAAACAAACAATTTTAAGCAAATGAGATAGCATTTTCGCTTGATGTTGATGTGAAAGGCAGCAAATTTAGCCAGTATCTTCTAGTACCAGCCAATTTTGAGTTCCTCAGTTTGTAGATGCCCACCTTGAAACTTCTCAGGACTATGTGTTCGCTGTCTGTGAGCTTTTGTTTGCTAAAGTAAGTGCCCAGTACACGCTTTTGAAAATTGATTATTAGGTTGACACCTGAAGTCAACAGGTGTTTTTGGAGCTAGATGCTTGTCATCATCATTTTCAGCATCTCTTGTGCTAGCAGTGAGTATCATTCTGAGCATGTCGTCTTAGCAGTTGAAAGTGTGACTGTAGTATATGGAAAGGTAAAAATGTAGTTGCGAAATAGCTGGCTTACATACTGTTAGCAGTGCAGCCTTAGGAAGACGTAATGCAGTACTAGCTGGCTGTAAAATACACACCCAGCTGGATGCTAAAATGAGCCTCTTGCTGGTGCAACTACAGTTACCAATACCTGAACTAATTACTATAAAATGAGTTTTGATGTGCCTACGTGAGGAGCAATCCTATCTTTGAAGGCAGCGTCTTTGACCTCAGTGTACTGTACCTTAATATGATTCTCGGGATTGCATGTTGCAATTTTATAAATTAAAGCAATTTTTTTATAATTGCATGAATTTAGAATTCAGTGTCATTGATTTTAGAGGAGACAATTTAGACATAGTAGTTTATTAAACTGAGGAATTGGGATCCAGCTTAGCTATTTGCAACCTCTGACCGTTTTAAATCCTGGTCATTGGGTTGCTAAATTGAGGTGGATATTTACATTATCATCTGCTGCTCCCCATGCCACCTGAGAAATGGTGTTCAGACTTTGTAGTAACATGTGGCGTTGCATTGCTTTAACATACTTGTAGGCACTCTAGAAAGTGGTTCTGATTCTAAACTGCTTAGCAGCTGGTTAGATACTACAGCCTCATCGTGGTGAGGTCAGAAGAATTTTGGTAAGTTTTCGTTCAGTCCTAACTCTGATCTATAAAAGCTGCACTGGTATTAGAGAATTTCTGTTGTACAGAGAAGCAGTTACCATTAGTGTAAATGAGTTTAAAATGTGCATTCTATGTCTTCTTTTTAGTCTGTGTGTGTATATACATGCACATGCACGCTTGCGCCCATACAAGCAGGCTAACCTTCCATCAGCATTTCTCTCCTGCTATGTATGTATAATTCATATTCCATGTCGCTGGTGCCAGCAAAGCACTTTTTCCGTATTATTTTCTCCAACAGCAGGGTAATGCAGCACTGCTGATGGACTAGAAGGTACTGGTGAGGAAATATAGTAATGGACATGGTGCATTAAAATGTCAAAAGGAAGAAGAACGAGGCGGAAATGGGGAATAAATTTTTTAAAAAGAATAATAATATAAATAAAAACCAGAACTCTCTTAGGTGTTTTACATCCTAGAGCCTGTCAATTTCTATGCAGTATTTTCCCATCTAGCCCTTTTGATCTTAAAAGTTGGGTTTAAAATTCTAATTGTGATTTTAAAAGCTGCGGTTATGTAGCAGGAAGACTTGAAGTGCTACAGTAAGACTTACTGTCTTTAATCCCTGGAGAGAGTATATATTTTCCATTGTTTTCCCTTTTCGCCTTAAGCTTGGAGGTGCTGTTCTTCTCTGCTGGGAAGTGCAGTGGAGTGCAGGAAGGTTAAGTACTCATTCAAGTTTCTTTGCTTATTCAAACCAGGCTACTTCTAGATGAAAGGCTGCCAACTGTGAAATCCCCAAAGTAAACTAGGCTAAGATAGGACTGGTAGCCATAATTGGACCAGTGCCGGGGTATGTTATCTGTTGCCTTTGAAATAAGCCCCTAGCAGAAAGGCTCTTTCTGCAGGCTCTTTTATTTAACATTCAGTCACAGGGAAGGAGTTACTCCTGTTCAAATTCAGGCCATTCATAATTCTCCAGTCTCAAGGTGTCTGGTCATTTCCCCTCTACCCCGCTCCTCCGAACACTCCCAGATTTTGGATTTCCTTTAGGGATCCTGATGAATCACCCTGAAATGAGCCCCATTTTGCTTTCTGTTAGTGCTGTTTGAATATCCAGGCAGTACATTTCAGTCCATGAAACTACATTTGGCTTCCAAAATAAAAAGTCCATGTGTCGTTTCAACTGGATGAAGTGGTATTGCTTCTTGGCCTAAATGACTGTATAGTGTTTCTGTGAACTCCAAATAGCTGCTGTGCTTGCCTCACCTGAGGCTGGCAGCGTTTCAGTAACGGGTGGAATATTTTCTCTCTATGCCAAGATCCTGTGTGATTTGAGTGGTTAAAGTCCAAATATTAATGCTTACTGTAAGTATAATTTCTAAGGGAGCTATTAACCAGTATTGACATATTTTTCCTCAAAAGGACGCGTGCTGCTTCTCTCTTCATGAGAAATAATCATTTATATCAAGCTGATTTTTTTATTCTTTCTTTTTTTGAAAGGGCACTTCCTTTCCTCATGTTTTGCTTTTCAAAGCAGAACCATATATGGCTTTTTTCTATAATGTATTAGGAGGGGTGAAGTACAACTTAGCTTTCATGTATTTATTATAGTAAAGGGAGAGCTGGAAATCACACTTCTGTGATTATTTTTTTTAAATAGAGATGCATTGTGTAGATCAGCTCTAAATTGCTGATAAAGAAGTGTAAGGATTGGAAGAAACTTTACATGCTGAGCTAACCAAAGCCATTTCTTGTGGGAGACTGAGAGAAATACATTTTTATCTGGAATTTTGTTTTACTAAAAGGTAAATCCATCATTTTGGAGCCCTGGATGTCACTATGCTGCAGAGCTCGTGCAGGCAACCAGTGATTTGGGGAGACGTTTTTTTCTTTTTTGGTTACTCATCAATCAAGTAGACTGCTGTATGCTGTTCATGCCATTAGAGATTAACCACGGACCTCAAGAGTCCTACTCCTTCCCTCCTTCGGAGAGTAACCATTCTTAAATTGTGAAAGCAGGAGTATGTTGGGAAGGAAGGGTGATTTTCAGAGTCATGAATGAGAATTTTCAGTCGTCTTAGAGACACTTCTAATTTGATTATTATTGTGTCAGGATTAATTTTGGCTTGATTTGGTTATTTAGGCCCTCTATAGAAGTACTAATTATTTTGAAACGAAATTGCAGTGTTGGACTCTGTGTAGTTTATTAACATTCTGCCTCAGAGTTGTATGTTACGTAGAAATTCTGTACTTCAAAAGGTAATCTTGAGGGCATTAAGAAAGCAGTACTTCATTAATTGTTATTGTATAAAAGTAAAGAATAAGGGAGGACTTTAGATTGAGTACTCTTTCTTGGGTAGCAAGAAATGTTTCAGATGAGGAAACTGGATTTTCACACTGTTTGTCTTTTTGCCTATTAGCCAGAAGGTCTACTAGTTTAAATCACAGCACTAGTCAGGAAAAAAACGCCAAAAAACAGGAGAATAGCCATCTGTTTAATGGGACTCATGAAGAAAGCTAATTCCGTGACTGCTCTGTGTGATTTGGCACATACGTTGTGCAAGTACAAGACTGTGATTGAACAGCCTAAGATTTTTGTGACAGAAAGGGAGAGACATAAAAAATGGTAGGAGGATTTCAGGTTTCAAAGCAGTTTTAAGGTTTTAGGTTGTTTTACAATGGTAATAGTTGAGAGAAAATTAAACATTTTTTTTTTAGCAATGCTACCTGGGGAAGTATGAACAGGAAGAGCCCTTTATTGATGGAGTTCAGATGGGAGCATCGGTTCTAATTGGACATATAAGTAACCTTGTAAGAATCATATTAAATGGTAACATAACAGCAATAAGACTTTTTTAATGATGGCCAGCAGTTTCACTAACATGTTAAATACCTGTTGCAGTTGTCACAGTAAGTTTCAGGCATCTTCTGAGCCAAAGATGAAGAAAAGAGCCAGCTGAAACCACGTTGACATACGCACCACATTGCTCTTGTGAAATTGTCTCGAGTGCCAAAGTGCCGAGACTGATGGTAATGGTGGTAGTAATAATATTGATAAACATATAACAGCTCCAGGCTATTGGGCAAAGATAGGAAAGTGAAAATGTGTCTGTTGGGAAATCCCTTTGGAGAACTTCCTCACCATGCTGCTGCACATGCACAGTTGCGTTCAGTGTGCTGTCAGCCAGATGACATTTTACTATGAAAAGATACACTGAAGAGCTGGCATGAAACGATCAGGATTTTATTAGGTTTTCAGTTGGTTGCCAGCACAGCGAGCTCCGTGGAGCTGCAGTGGTGCTCAAAAATGGTGCGAGGATGTGACTGAACATCATAAGAACACCTGAGAGGGTGACAGGAGGTCCACATCCCCAGGTGGAAGAGGAGGGAGCTCAGGGGTCAAGCCTCTCCGGAGGCAGTGCCGCACCGGAGGAAACTGAATCAGTGAAACGCAGTGTGTCCTTAGCTTTTTAGCACCACGCTTTGGTGACCTCCTGGCTGTTCATGTGCTGGGAACAGACTCTTACCCACTTTCAAGTAATCCTTCTGGGAGAGAGTTCATAGGGCCTTCCGACTTTTTAATAAAGCTATTTATAAACATGCGCAAAAATAGAAGGTGCATAGTGAGATAGTCATATGAGTCATTCCCATTTGGATATCAAGTCACACCAGGCTAAATCACCCTTCTTGGCATTCTGGTTCAGCTTGACTGCATTATGCCATACAGGGCAAATTTCTTTTTTTGCTATAAACTCAGTTCATGCATGCCCCTGCTTGCCAGACAGATTACAGCAGCCCTCTTTTACCCATCACACACTCCACATGAGCTAAGAAATATATCTCCTTTTAGTACTCAGATATTATGTCTGATGGGGACAGCATGCAAGCATCTGCCATTAGAGCTGCTATTTAAATCCACATTGTCAGTAAGGTAGGCAGGGGTCACTAAGAGCGGAGCTTTGACGGGACTACAAGCCATTTGACTTGGTCCGCTTTTCAGTAGTCCCATCTCTCTGTCACACAGTATTATATTGTATTTATCTAATACAGGTTGCACTGAATACAAAGTGCTTGGTTTGTTCTTACACAAATAAATTCAAATGCAGAGGTCTTCCTGCACTTCTAAGAATGCTGCACAATAAAGACATTTCAGGGAATCCCTGTGGGTTTGAAGACTGGTGACCAAATGCTGCAGTCACCATGAAATTCAGAGCAAAAAAACTTTAACTAACACAAAAGGAGCTTTATAAAAACAAAAATAAACAGCTGCAACCTAAAAACAAACAAACAAACAAAACCAAACAAAAAACCCTACAGTATTTCACTAAATATCCTTCATGTTTTTCAGTCATACACCCTTATATCATTAGGATCAAATGAAGTTAAGGATTTATTTTTCTAAAGGCTTGTGCTATGTTTTCCTCACTGTATTCAACTTCTTCATTATTCTTCTGGTCATATTTTAGACCATTATTAATCTTGGATGTCTTCCTCAGTTTTTGTTACCTGTAAAATAGGATAGGGAGATTTATTCTGACCTCAGCATGCATTCAGCAGTACAAATGTTGTGTAGCTGTGTTGTTACTAGCATCAATATTCATGAATTAACACGTGCCTCTTTTCTTGCCCTTTCAGTGTTTGATGCGGTGTGACACTCCTGCATTTTACTGGGCTTTAAATTACTACCAAGTAGTAGTCCATTGGGCAGATGTTTTCACTGGGAAAATGGTTAATGTGATGACAACAGCATATAAGCAAACAATAAGTTTTTGTTGCTGCTTTTCTGAGAGGCTGAGCATTGAATCAGTCTGGTAGGAACAACTAATTTTTAAGTTTCTTCTCCCTCCTTGATTGTTTCTTAGTGAAATCCAACTAACGATGATGCTAAAGGCACAAGTATTTGCGTAATCAGAAGAAAAAGAATGTATTTAGAAAGGCTATTTCTGTTATTCTTCCAAAAAGTATCTTACAGAATAATCTTTAGATCGGCCAGATGAAGAAAGCAGGCAGTGTACTTGTTCAGATTGCAGTGGATTACAAGGTGATGTGCACTATCACATAATTATGATGCTAGAAAATTTTTCCCCATTTTAGCGTTGCCTTTTAGGCCTGGTTGTTGGGAAGAATAGTTTGGTGATGGTTCTGTGTACCAAGTGTCAGCAGAGGCGCAAACACACACACAAATGCATGCACCCTGGTACGAATCTGGATGCTTTTTTATTATGTTTCCTAGTGTTTTGTCAGTGTGTTTCAGAGCTTTGGCCTCCGTTTTTCACACATGCACACACACACAAGTATAAAATTTTCTTTTTCCTACTAACCTGAAAAATGGATTTTATCAAAAACCTCATGGCAGACCTAACACCTGTCACATCACCAGCTTTCATGGTTGCTTTTTTAAAACTTTGTTGCTGCAAGTGGCAAGGGTCCCTGCTGAAAATGTAAATCGAGGTTACCACACTTATAATAGCAGCTGACAAGAGGGGAAGATACTTAGCTTTCACATAGAGTGATGTTAAATTTGTTTGTTTTATTTACATGAGAATTGCCTTTAATGCCTTTTTACGGCTGCTCAAGCCAGTATTCAGAGTTTGTGTGTCTTGGCCTTTGCTAACAGCGCTGACGCACTGATGAACTTCCACTCAGAGCAAAGTAAGCAATGTTGGGGTTTATTTTCCCTTGCTCTCTTCTCCCTCCTCCAGTTCTCCCATATCTCCTGACCACAGAAACGGTTTCACTTCTCCAAGGAAGCCCATAATGTAGCAAGAAGGAAAATCCATAACAAAAGAGCGTATGTATCTGCATGCACATGTTTATGTGTAAATTCCCCAGGGAGAAAGCGTTCACAAGTCTCACTCCTGAATTACTCTCATTATAATAACCCATTTGGTGTCAAAGTATGACAGATTATAAGCGCTTAAGGCTAGTCCCAGCTCAAGACAGATTTAAATAAAGTACTTCTGGTTATTGTGCAGGTCAGTGTGTTTAAATAACAACCCCCCCAAATCATACTTTGACATTTAAAAGAGAAAGGAAATATTGTCATGCTGCAGACCTGGCACAGATAAGCACAGGGCAATTTGGTCAGTACACTGTGATTTGTGAGTGCAGCCTAACGCAGTCATTTTCACAGTTTGTAATCAAGTAGCCACCTTAGCAGTGTGTCAGCATTAAAAAAAATGTTCCTTTTAAAATGTTTACACAAATTACTCCCCTGAGGTGCTACAGTGCATTCACTGCAAAGCTGATGTAGGTTAAAGATCTGGAGCAGAAATGGCAAACTTCCATGAGCTTGTGGGCCATTTTATTTTCACCAGCCAATTGTTCAGGTGGCCAGGTCACGGTAACAGGATGATTTTTCAGGTCCAGTGCCTAGGGCAGAATAACTGGGAGAAATCCCTATGTTACATGAGTGCTATGGGAAGCATCAGGAAGCACAGTGCAGAGTTGCATAAAAAATAATAATTGGTGCAAGCTTGTGGCCACCAGGATGCATAAGGTGTGACTCAGTGGCAGCTCTTCCCTACCTGGGCTGTGTGCCCCATCCCGACTCCTGTCCTTGCAGCACTGCTCCTTCGGCATTGCCCCACTGTGCCATGCTGCTGGACTGGGGCTCGCCCAGCTCCTGGCCAGGGTGGCTGCCTCGGAGCCTAGCCCTGCCTCACAGCAGCGTGCACAAGCAGAGGAGCTGCAGGAAGGCACATCTCTGGTAGCACCCTGCTTTTGAGGCTCCCCCGTAAATCCCTCCCTTCCTTCAGGCGGACCTGGCTGAGAGGCTCCACGTTCGTGCTGGAGGGACCTTCCCTGGGAGTAGCGGCTCTCTGTATGTTCCTCCCTGCTCCTCCTCCTGTATCTCTGTTTCATCTCCCTTCTCAGGAGCACCCATCATCCTTCTGGCCCTAAAAACCTTTGGCACCTAGTGAGGATGCTCCCAACCCTTGCTGTTCATTCTTCATTTCCATCTACTCTCCTCTCTGTTTCCATCTTTTCTGCCCCAAACTCTCCTCACCTCCAGCCCTTCTAGACTCCCCACCTCTGAACCCTTCTTCTGTTCTCTACACACTTCCATTCTCGACTCACCCGTGTGCTCAGGCTGTCACAAGGCTCATTACGGAAGCTGGATCATTTTTTCTGACTGCATGAAGGGCTTTGCTCCAATGTTGCAGGTTTAGATTGAGAGGAGAGCATAGAGTGTCAGATGCATGCCAGAAAATCCACAGAAGGTTGTAGAACTTGATCCCTCTGCACACAGCAAAAACCTGAGCTTTGACATGTTTCCATATGAAAAGTTGTGTCTTCATTTCTTGTCCTGCTGAGAAGCATAATCCACTTTTATCATTGTCCATAGCTAAACCACACCTACCTCCGAACTCAATTTTGTAATTAGTTGTCTGTTCAAATCTGAGGAAGACAACAGTAAAAACCTTCATCAGATGGCAACACTGAGGAGGTACTACATCACATACCAGCAAGTATTAAACGCAAGGGCTGCAGAGTGACTTCTGTGTAGCAGTCAGAGACAACGCACTAACCTAATGGTGATTTCAGGTCCAAATAAAGGAAGACATCTCAGTATAAGAGACACGGCTCAGCAGCTGTGATCACTCGTGTGCTCCTTTGTGTTGTCAGTGCTCCTCTTTCTTAAAATTTCTTTGTTCTGCTTTTTAACGATGACCAGATCTCACATGTCATCTCCTCTCTTTAAATACATGGACTTCTGCATTAGCTCAGAAGACACAATTAGATCTGATGCTACTTGTTTTTGCAGAGAAAAGAGATTAAGTGCAGATTAAGTTTCGGGTAGATTGCAAATGAAGGAAGACAAAAGAGCAGAACAGGACCTTCTTAGAAGGGAATGTTTTGAATTTGAGCAGTTGTATTTTGGACCCGATAATACAGCAGACTATCAACAGCACAATGAAGCTGACAATCTAGGATCATAGGGTCATTCAGGCTGGAAGGAACCTCAAGAGGCCTCTGGTCCAACTTCCTCCTCAGCAGGCTCAGCTGAGAGCTCAGGGCTTTATCCAGTTGTGTCTTGAAAACCTCCAAGGACAGAGATTGCACAGCCTCTCTGGGCCAGCAGATCTAGTGCCAGGCTGTTTTCACTGGGAAAAGGGTTTCCTTACGTCCAGTCTGAACTTCTGATGTTTTAACTCTTGCCCATTGTGTCTCATCCTCCCACCATGCCCCACTGCGAAGAGCCCAGCTTCATCTTCTTGCTGACCTCCTTTTAGGTGCTGGGGGGCTGCTGTTAGGTTCTTCTCAAAAGCTGTCTCTGCCCCAGGCTGAACTAGCCCTCGTCCTTCAGCCCCTCCAGGGTGAGTACTCAAGCCCTGACCATCTAAGGCGCCCTTCGCTAAACTCACTCCAGTTTAACATCATCTTTACTTTACTAGCGGATCCAAAACTGGACATGATACTCTAGATGGAGTCTAATGAGTGCTGAGTAAGGAGGGGATGGTCAGTTCCCTCCATCTGCTGGCTCTGCTCCTGGTCACACAGCCCGGGATGTTGTTGGCCCTCTTTGCTGCCAGGACACTCTGGTGGCTCACCAGCTCCCTGTCTGCCAAGATGCCCAGGGGCTTTTCAGCAAAGCTGCTCCCCCCAGTCAAGTCCCAGCCGGCACCACTGCAGGGGGCTCGTCCTTCCCAGGTGCAGGACCTTGCACTTGTCCCTGTTGACTTTCATAAGGTTTCTGTCAGCACATTCTTCCAGCCTGTCTAGGTCCCCTGGGTGGCAGCCTTTTTCTCAAGTGTAACAACTGGCTCTGGCATTATGCAAGTGCTGTGAATTACTAAATTGTCGACAGAGTAAATAAACCACAGAAAGCAAGCAGATTCCCCCCCTTCCCATTTTTAATCTCTTCCATTTGCTGAATACTTGGAGATCTACTTGTAGCAATAAAGCAGAAAAAGGAAATGTGTAGGCTTAAGTATAGTGTTTAAATTGATAGCATAATCCTAAATTTGTATTGGCCCAGCTGCATTTTCTTGTAAATGGGGAAAATTATGTGATCTGGGATCACGGTGTTGGAGGAGTTAGAGCTGGAAAATACCTGACAGGTCATCTAGTTCATATGTAATGCATGATTTCTCTGACCAGTACATTTTCTAATGTGTTGTCTGTGTGCAGAAGTGTCAAGTACTGGCGTTTCCTTCATTCCCTTGGAGAGTAACTGCATCTCACCACAAAGACATTTTTTCATTATACTCAACATAAGTGTTTCTTTTCTTAATTTCTTCCTATTATTCCTAATTATCACTCGCATCATCCCTAAGCAACCCAGCCATTGGTGTTTATGTGGTAAATACTGTAAAATTGTATACTTAACTGGGTTTGTTCTGCTGTAGAATTCATAGCCGGTCAGTTGAATTTTTGCCATTAGATGTCACTACGTGTAGAGCAGACTATTTTTAAAAGACTTGATTTTTATTTAGCCTCCCAGAAAAATGGAGGAGGGAATTGGGAGATGTAGGAGAGAGTCTGGTAGTATGCTTTGAGATTACTACTTAAATAGTATGTTGGATATGCCTTTACTAAAAGCAGCACAGAAGGAAACATAAGATTTTTGACTTAACTCCAACAACCAACAGATGATGCTGTGACCTTAAGCATATATAAATATGTTTAGCAGCTGCTGTGTAACATATTTATAAGTGTTTAGTGACCTGAGGTTAATCAAAATGAGTTTGGTGATCTCAGCTCAGTTCTTAATGGACTCCACTTCATATTATAGCACTGATGCAGCACAATTTGTCACAGTCGGCAGTCTTTACTCAAAGGAGGCCCACTGTGGAATGAGAATTAAAGGCTGAAGTAATACCTGATTATTTCTCCCTAAAGAAACTTTCCATTCCAAGCCATCATAGAGCAGAATAATATGTGGAGGAGCTCTGTACTGTGCACTGCACCCAATCTCAGGATAAAATAACGTTTACTCTTACAGGATGTCGCCTTTCAGTGTTACTGAATTAGCTCACACGTGCTGCGTCAGTGCTTTGATAGGGGACCGGGGAAGGACAAAGTTCCGCCAGGGATAGTGCTGAGTCTTTTTACTTGCTGGCTCTTTCCAGAGATGGAGACCTGTGTCTGTTCCAAGTACGGCATTACATGGGAGGATGAAAGGGAAAGGTATTGCCTTGCCAGATGAAATTTCTGCCATTCAGGTCTTTCTGGGTACAGAAGCAATTTTTTTAGACTTCAGTTGTTTTCTTGCTCTCCTGGCCAAAGCTGGTATATTCCTTTTACTTAATTTCCACTCTCCGTCTAAACTGGAAATAGTTTCCTACTTTTTGATTTAAAGCTGTTGTACAGCAGTATGCTTTCATGAGCTACAATTGAGATTGATGTCCATTGTGGGTAACATGAAATAGGTTGTACCTCAGTTTGAGACAATGAAGAGCCCCACAGCTTAGAAGATATACAATGCTATAGGAAGTAATAGTATTGAAATATTAGTAGGTGAGGAGCAATTTCAGCTTACCTGCAAGGTGCATATCTCCTGTGTATTCTTAAAGCAAAAGAAGGACATTGGAGAGATAGATAGCTGTAGAGACTTCTGTCTTTTCCAGAATCCCAGCCTTACTCCATAAAAGAACCTTTCAAAATCTATTTCTTCTTTTTTTAAGTGTAAAAATGCGATTGCAGACTTTCTTCATCTTCACTAGTAACTTTACCCAGTAACGGAAAGCATCTCGCTTATCCAGCATAGAAAGAACTTTTCAGTTAACTGCATTTGTTGAAATATAGCAATTTTCAGCTAAAAAAGAGGGGTGGGGGTGTTTAAGATATGGTATTTACATAAGAAAAGATTGATTGTGTGACTGAAATCTTTTAAAGTTGTTGCCAAATGGTCCTGCTCTTCTCTTTTCCCTTTGTAATTTTCCCTTGGAGCATTGCACCACTGTGCATTTTAAATCTTTTCCCTCCTCTACTCATTGCAAGCTTCATCAGGGAAATGACATTGTATGGCAGTTGTCTCTTTCATATCAAAAGAGAGCCTTTGCCTCTTCGCAAGAGTGAAGAAAAGTTTGTCTTCAGAGAGCAAAGGACAAAACTGACTTGGAAAAAGATGCTTTATTTAGATAACACGTTCTCTTTTCCTTTGAAGAAATTCACAGTGTGTCAAGAAAAATTAGGCCAAATAGTGCTTTAATGGTCTTCCTCCTGTACCTCCTAAAAAAGAAATGTTTCTACCAATTGTGTTAAGAATCTGCCATGAGTTTGGAGAAGACAAGAAGCCATTGAAGTTATTCAGGGTTGTTGGTTTGGGGGTTGTCTCTTTTGTTTGAATACTGTATAATAATGAAAAGTAGAATTTATACCAAAACTCCATCTTGCTACCAGGACATGCAGCTTTCCCTGCCTGTAGGATAAAATTAAATGCTTTGTTTTTCGTGAGAATAAAAACCTGACAGGTACCAAAGCTATGTAAAGAGGTGGTTGCTTCCTTTCTTGTCTCCTTTATTTGGAAAAACAGCATAAATTTACAGGGGGTACATTGAAGAAACAGGTCTGAGTTTTGTATTTCTTATGTAGGCTATGAATATACGAGTAAGTATATTTTTGCATGTGTTTTTATGTATATATATGATTTTATATGTGTAAGTCTATATCCATTTACATATCATAATATGTGCAGTCTTCAACTATACCAAGAAAAGGTAGATAATTGTATCATGGATTAAAAGAATAAAACATTGTTTTTGAAGTTGGATAATGCATTATTATTCTGCTTACTTGGATTGGATTATTTTCTTCCTTATGCCTCAGTTTATCTATAGAATTTGATAAATCAAGTACAAAGCGTACTTAGATACTTTTTAGAACTTAAGAGTAGATAAGGTTAAGCCTTCAAAAATACTTGGTCTGAAGATCTTCACATCTGAAGATATGGAGAATTAGGTAAGGGCTTCATTCAGGGCAGTTTTTCAGACAAATTTAAGTCTCAGTTATGAAAGCATTATACAGATATGTGATTAATTTTCAAAACCAAAATAGTTCTTGTTTCAACAAAGTGTAGTATGTACGTGGTTTTTTGAAAGATTGGACATAGATGGCATGTACAAAAGGTGAACATTGTATTCAATGCAATAACATCAGATACAGAAATCTGAAACAGATTCTATGGTACCCATTTTTCTTCTGCCTATTTCACTGTTTTTTAAGCTATGGCAGGTAAGGATTTCTATTACATGGTCAAAATTGCAATTCGCTGGAATTTTTTTATGCTAACGCTCGGTTCTAATTCTGACTTCTGATCACATTGCTGTCAACTCATAGGATAAATAATATGAGTTGTATTTTTCTGCTGATTGGTTGTGACGTATAAAGACACTGTATACATCTCTTGAAATTTGTGTTCAGTCCAATTCTGTCTCAGATATACAGTAACTAATCAAGACTAATTCAAAGCTCCCCATGTAGGGAACATGAACTAATTGCGTGCCTTCTCCTTAGCTATTTGCAAACAATAGGAGATGTACTCTATGACAAACCACAGCATCTTCAGCAATGAGGTACGTAATGAGACATCGTGTGTGTGCTCTTTCTTCTCGTAGGCAAGGCAATTTTCCTGCCATGAATCAGAGCGGTATTATGGGATCCAGCTCCCCCTACACTCAGCCGATGAACAACAGCTCTGGCTTGATGAACCCGCAGGCTCCTCCTTACAGCATGGCACCTAACATGGTGAACAGTTCAACAGGTAATGGTGGGTAACCTTCCAGCAGTGGCCTTCCTCCATAAATCTGCCTAACGGTACCATTCTGGTCGCAGAGGGATAGCCTTCTTCATTCGGTTCACCCCTGTTGGGCAGTGTGGAGTGATTTGAAACTAGGCTAAGGTATTCGCATTTTTTTGTACAGTAACTCATACATTTTTCATTAAGTCCTTTTGCACAGCATGTAGATGAGTACAATGTTTTGAACAGTTCCAGCAACACTCGGACCCAGTTTGACGTAGGTGTTGACTAGCAAGTGTATGTTTATTTGTGTGTATGTGTCTGCCAGAGAGGGAAGGAGAAAAACTTCATCTTTTAAGAGGCTGCTGTTGCTTTTCAGTGTCTTGCTTCCTAAGATGGCAATTTCAGATATTTAATGTGGTACTGGTTTAAAAAAAGAGATGTGCACCTGCTCTGACTTGAAGATGCTGTAAGTTGAGCAATTAAAATAGTTACTCTGTTCTGAAAACATGGGCCATATTTACTGTTTCTAAAATTCATATAACCATATATAGGGTTTCTTCATTTACTTATTTAAATACCGGTATATGAAATTTAATCATAGCATCCTTTTGCAAAAAAAAGCATATTCAATGTAGCTGCTGGATTTATCCTTCATATCATGACTTGTGAATTTAGAATTATTTGCATCTTTGTGTGTGACTGAAGACAGGTAAATGTAGTTCTGTGCAAATGTGCTTTATAGTCCGTATTAAGCTTGAGCTCCTAACAATTATCCTCCATCATGATAAGAACAGTAAAGATCAATTCTTTGACTGGGGTGGGTTTGGATGGAGTTTTAATGACCCTGAAGTGGATCCTCCCGAATACTTATTCCAGTTATGGAGTTTCTGTGCATGCTTTACTGATTACTTTAGCCCTTTTTGAAATGTTGGGGTTTTTGAAGCTTTTCTGAAAGCTGGGTAGGTTGTGCTAAGGTCATTTGATGTTGTTCCTTGGTTTTGTTTCTACTTCTGTTTATTTCTTTAGAGATGCCTTACTGCTTAAATTGTATCTTACCAAGAGCCTGTGTTTCAGTATCTTCCTCTCTGCCCCGCTTAGCCTATGTCCTTCCTTCATCCTTTGCCTCCTTCCCTGTCTTTCCTCCCTGTCAGTTTTATATGTCCCTGCTTCCTGGGCAGAAAATGGCCACTATGAGATTCTAGTGTCTAGTATCCAGAGGGTTTCTTTCCTCTACATAGGAGCTCCTGAGACACTTAACAGTGTCTAATTTTTCAAGAATATTATATTACGTTTTTAGTTAGCAGAAGAAACAGAAAGGAAGTTGTTAATCAATAAGATTTTTTAAAAAGAAAAGGAAAACCGAAAAAAAAAGGCTTTTTCCAGTGCTGGCTTGGAAGCCATTGGTTAGTCCAGACAGCACACTTCACTGTCTGGATGAAGAGGGAAAAGCTATTGAAAAGACCATTAGATAATAGCTTGCTTTTCCCCCACCAGAGCTGTCCCAGGTAATATTATGTTTTGTTTGTGTAGTTATGTGTTTTGTCTGGCTTGCTCAAATAAAATTACTTCTGAGCATTGAAACTGTGCTATAAATTCTGTTTTGCTATTAGCAGAAGTAATTTTTCCCCCTTTTCCTTTGGCCCCCAGAGCTGCAAAAATAACCAACAGCAAACAGATGGCAGAGTGCCCTGCCTAAGAAGATTTATGTATTCCTAAGGAATAACCAGTTTAAAGGAAGATTCACAGAGGTTTTTTTGTTCAGATAATTCAGCCATTCGTTATTTCATACAGTGGAAATCTGTTCAATGCAAGGCCATTTATCCTAGCAGTCTTTTGTATGGGGTAGTCATACTCTTTTTATTGTGTTATGCATTCTGAAATATTGGATTTTTAATAATTTAAACATTTATCAGGGTTTTTTCTGCCAGTGCATTTGTGAGGTTTTCTTTTGTTCCAGTTTTATTAATTCAAAGATTACCCAATGGAAAGTAAGTACGAGATGAACTAGAGGAGTTCAGTGCACCTCTTTTCCTCTGTGTGTCAGCAGACATGCATCTAGATTGCTTTATGCAGCCAGCCGCCAAGAGCACACAGAGGGTGTTGGTACAGGGGGAACAAAAAGAGAAAATTAGGTGTGAATATACTGCTGGGGGCACAGGCAGTGGGAATGCTGCATTTCCCCCTGTCCTGACTCATCCTCTGCTTGGGTCAAAGAAATGAAGGGCTGAGTTTGAGACAAGTGTAAATACAGTACTTAAAAGGATAATGTCTTGAGCTGGGGGAGCTCTTCAGGGTCAGCTCTGGCCCTGCATTTGGTGAGGTGTGTTTGATGAAGTGGAGAACTTGCAGGTGATACCTACTTACGGGCTTGAAAATGGCATTTTGTGTGACACAAAAACCAGTTCAGCTATCTGGCTCTTGAGCCTTTTTCCCCTCCCCCGCTAGTGTAAAGTCACACGTCTGTCGGATAAACCAGGGTTCAGTCAATCTGTAGGGCCAAAACCGAATGCAACTGAGTGGCTGCTGCTGGAGTGAAGTGTGGGCATTAGTTAACTTGCTCACATGCACTGAGCGTGAACAACTGTGGTTTCAATTAGAGCCAATGAAAAACTAAGGTAAGAAATAGGGAGAAGCTGGTTTCTTGGTTGTCTGGGTTTTGGAGAGTGCAGTTGTGTTGCCTGTTTTGAGGGAGGCGGGTAGGTTTTGGTTATATTCATTTTAATCAAATGCACTTTTAGGTTTTACTCTAAAATAGAGGAAGATTGCTGATGCTGATGGAATTGTTTTCATATGGTTTTGGAGCTTCAGTACAGCTAAGTATAACACTGGTTTTGCCACACATTTTTAGTAGTATTTATAACTCCTTCTTTCTAGTTGATCCTTTTTTTTTCTTTAGTTTTTTTTAATTAATGTCACAATTGAAAGGAAAATTGTGTTGCAGTTATGCATCCTGGTACTTCAACAGTGACTGTGGATCAAACAATAGATCGCCAGCTTCTGCTGATGTAGAGCAGTTTAGGAACACAGAAATTATGAGATCAAAGAAGACAGATGCTTCTGAAAGAGTATCCCATCCATAACAATAACAAAAGCTTCAAGAAAAAGTGCCAGAATTCCTTCACAATTATGGAACAAACTGCCATTCAGAAAAATTGTATAACCTCCACTGTCCTTTTGTTATATGAGTTCACATTTCCCATATATATTTTAGATTTTTTCCCCTATTTTTTAAATTCAGGCTTTAAAAATGTGTATACTAAAAGGAAACTTACAAAACCCAACATAAATAAAATAATAATTGCATGCTGTGAGCCTTGTTAATTCTACTGAAAATTATCTTCAAAAAGAATATGGAGTTTGGATCTCACAGATTTCCATATTGTGCTTGCACAGAAACTGGCACTCATAATCTCTGCTACCTCTGAAGGTGAACAAAGCAATAAAAAGGTGTTAATTTCTTTACTGCCACAAGGATCCTTTCCTAATTTCACTACCTCTGTCCTACTGACTCCTTCCATTTTCTGGGTATTATTATTCCCAACGAATTTTTAACATCGTAATACTTTACATAAAACATGAAGTTCTAGGAAAAGTTATTTGCACTAAAGGAATTAAAAGGATGCTCTTAAAAATAACATTTAAAATGGATACACCACTTACCTTTTCATATATATTATATATATTTGACTTTGTATTTGTTTGGATGAACCTCTGATAGAGAAAGCAATCATATTTATGAATGTGAAGCATTTTCTAGAAATCTTAATTGGTTTTCTCTGTTTTGCAGCTTGGTTACATTTTTCTGAAAAATGGAAACCTCCATTTATTTCACTATTTTTTTGCTCTAACGCATATCTTCGTATGAGCTATTATATAATGCACATTTAAATAAACTTTCTGGAGGATGTCAGCAGTGGGTAATAGCTGAAGTATCCCATCACCTATACGCCAAACAAGCAATGACCATGATCCATTGTCATTGTGTGACTGTAAATCAAGCCAGCTCCTGGCACAGAGATGCCCGCGTCCCAAACCACAGGCACTTGTCATCCCTCGGATGAGACTTGGTAGGCAGAAAGGAGGTGCGGTGCTGAGGTCCTTGGTGGCCCACTCGTCCCTTTCAGATAAGGTGCCCAAGCGCCCTGGGCTGTGCTTTTCCCCAGAGGCTGATGGCCATTCATGGCAGGACGTTATGCAGTGCTGTTGTCCATCTTCCATTTTTCCTGTGGGCATAAAAGCAGTGGGGATCTTCTTGCCAACTCCACTAGTCACAAATTTGCTGCTTTTTCTTTTTCTTCCTTTTTTTTAGGAGGAAGAGTGCTAGGGGTGGAAGGGAGGAAGGAATGTCTTACAAAGGATGTAATATTCTGTTTTGTAGAGTGTGATTTGGTATTGCACTAGCAATAAAGAGAAAAACAATGTTTGTGTATTGCTGCTCCTACAGTATTTCATCATCTTCTGGGACTGATAGAGCAGCCTTTAGCAAAAAAGAGTACTTTGCTGCAGTTTTACTCATGTCAATATCTGCCTTTGAGTACATTAAATTCAGTGTGGAATAGTTAACTCAGGACCGTGACCCATACTTGCTTTTTGAAATTATTCTAACTCTTAAACTCTTATAATAAGCCAGAGGCTAGTACTTGAAACCTATTCACAGTACGCTACAACACTTTTTGAGTCAAGATTTCCCTGTTATCCTCCTCTCTAAAATGTTTTATCCTTTGGTCTGCACTTCACACGCAGAATTATTAGTACCTGTGTAGAAAGAGACCGTGTCTTATTTTAGCAGTTTCGTGAGAATAACAGTATTTCACTGCTCAGAAAGGGTCAAAACAATGTTCTCGCTGTACTGCTTTGCTAAAAAAAGGAAGGAATGTCTGTTTGCAAATCACTGGAGAGTACGTTTGCAAGAAGTTATGGAACAACATTTCAACAGTGGATAGAAAAGTAGCTGTGGAAACATCTTAGGTAAAAGCTATAGGGAAACTAGACAGCCTTACAATTTGTTAGTAAAATCCTTGCAGTTCTCCTCTTATAGGTAGAAAGAAAGGATGTAGATGAAGTAAATAATTTAGAACAAAAAGTGAAACAGAATTTGGGAAACTATTCTTTTTTTCATAATTGTCTCCAACTCCTGATAGTTATATTTGCATATGCCAACAACAAATATTCAAAAGCCAAAATGAATTGGTGTTTTTACATTTCTAAACATGATTAATACAGTCAGAATACATGTGGTAATTTGCAGACTGGAGTTACTTGCCCTTTACATGAGATGTTAACTTAAACCTCTCTGGAAAAGAGATTTTATAAAGGAATTCTGATGGAAACAGGACTACCAGGAGTGGGCACAATTATTATATTCTTTGTAATAGAAATACGATGTGCCAACCTAGATTAGCAGTGAGATATCAGCAGAGGATTTAGCCATGCAGAATTCTGGTGAAGAAGTGTGATTGTTAACTTTGCTTTGTTTGACCTCTCTAAAATTGCTTTAGAGGGGAAGGGTCATCTTTGGTTGCTTTGAAACTAAAACTAAGACTTCTTTTTTAGCGCTTTCACAGCATGAAATGTGTTAACTGTTAAAATGGATTTTGTATAACAGTTCTGCATCCCAGTTTGAAACCAGACTGTGGCATACATTTGACCATTTTGTACATACATTTTAAAAAAATCTCTAAAAGAAAAATAACTTTTTTTTAACTGTGGAATTCAAAACTAAAATGTGTTAGGCTGCCATCCTTCACTTCATAATGGTCACAAGCTGCCCCAACTCCTCAAACAGAGTATAAGGGCAAAATGCAATGCATACAAATCAAATGCTTAGTGGGTGCTGGCTTCCCAGTATCATATTGCTTGGCTGTTTTGTTGAGGTTTCACACACATACATAAAAATAACAGCATTTTTAGCTGATCCCAATAGATTTTTCTCTGCAGCTGCATCACTTGAAAAAGGCTTTTTGTTCCAATTCTTGAATTCTTAAGTATTGCAAGTAATTTTTTTTTTTTTTTTAAATCTCAATTATGATTTATGTGTTGTGATGACTTTAAGGGCTTGATTGGGCTACAAATGTGCTTTGAAAAAACAAGAAAATGTGCCCATGAAAAACACCGGCAGTTCAAAGATGAATATTGAGCATAGAGTTGTAAACTCACATGGCACATGGCTGGGTAGGTTTTTTTGGCAGACCCATAGTTTCAACCTGCAGTGATGCTAAAGATATTAGCAAATTAGCACTGCAAAGCTTGCCAGCGTATTCGCCAGAGTCCTGCTCATGCTCTCACTGCTGTAATTAAAACTAATTATTTTCTAAAACATAGTAATACATGAATATGTGCAATAATCATTTTGTAGTGGGCAATCTGTGAAGTATTTTTAAAGCTTCTTTTCCCCCTCCTCTCTTTGGCTTGCTATGCAGTGTGCCTGCTGCCTAGTGCGAGCCACCATTGTCATTTTGCAGAGAGGCACGCTAGTCTGGTAATGATCAGATTTTTTTTTTTTTTTAAACAATGATGCTTTGCCGATTCTTAAAATTTCTAAGTTTGGGATATGTATTTTTTCCTTTTTATTGCCTTGTAGGTTATTCTATCCTATGTTTTTCTTACCTCAGATCCTACTTTGAAAGAAGGGCGTGAGGGGGAGAAAAAAGGGAGAGGAAGGGAAGATAATCCAGTCTTTCATAAGTGCACATGGTTTTCTGCAGGAAAAGAATCACCTGGTGTCTTGATGTTGTTCTCTGGTTATCTGCATTGACTTGGTGTCATGGCACCTTCTAGCATCTGATCTGCCCAGTATTTTCTGTCTATTTATCTTAATGTTTCTCCTTGCATCTTTCCAGGAATCCAGGAACCCAGCAGCTTTGCAGCAATAATAACTATACTTAGCACTTGCATCTTCAAATTAAAAAAAACCCTTAAACTCCTCACACCCCTGGGAAGCAACTGTGTGCCATTATCGTAGAAAGACATTTGTGTGTTTGTTATAATCCCACCTCATTTTGGCAGGAGGGGAAGAATTTGAGTGCTGGTTCTCCAACAGAGTGAAGTTTACAGCTTGTAATTCTGTAGTTAAGGCTCACAGTGGCTGAGCCATTCATACTCAAGTCAGTAGGGGCAGGAATTATCTGCTGGACACCAACCTTAATACAGACATAATTGGGAAATTCATCCTTTTTCTCGGATTCAACATTGCAAGCAAAATGTGCATCATTTTCATTTATGTTTGTCTGTTGCTAAAGGGAAGGTGCAGTGGTTATTAAAATAGACTGTTGTTCTGTTAAAATGTAGTGGTCAAATGTGGACACAGTTGAAGACCACCAGCGGCACGAAGAATGAATTTTACTTTGTAAACTGTTTATTGTTGTTGTTGCATGGTGCTTGTATTCTTGGCTTGCTCATTCTCTTCTATTTCCTCACTTCAACTGAAGAGGTTTCCAGGTTTCCGGATGCTAGAATAACAGGACAGAGGTGGGATAACCTCTGCTTCACATGGCACCACGATCTTGCAGCAGGAAGCGTGTTTTTTCCTACAAAGCCAAACATAGTCATGCTTAACTGTTTCTCCTGTTTTCGATTAGCACCTATGGGTCTTGCAGATATGATGACACCCGGTGAGTCCAAACTACCCCTTCCTCTCAAAGCAGATGGCAAAGAAGAAGGACCCCCCCAACCCGAGAGCAAGTCAAAGGTATTTACCACCTCCGCACGTGGTGTTGGTTCAGCCCGCAGAAGTCTGCTGTGTTGTCTTCATCTTCTGGTTTTGGCCTACCCACTTCTGTTCTTTCCTGCATGCCTTTCCATTCACGTGCAATCTCTTTGTTTGTTTCTTTTCTTTTATTTTTTTTCTTTTTTCCTTCATTGTGTGGATCTGAAAGTTACTAGTTCTTACGGCATTTTAACTTGCGGGGGCAAAGCAACCCAAGCCAAAAGTTGCGTGGGGATTCGGCTGTGCCAGGTGGGTGGGAAAGAAGGGTCTTGCCTGGTTTCAATACTTGCAGCCATTTTTCTCTGCCTTCAGTTATAGCTTCCTGTTTTGGCCGCCTCAGCAGCAGCAACATACTTTAATATTTTGCTTTCCTGCCTTATTTGATAAAATAAGGTGAACAGCTTGGTTTTTTCTTTCTTTCATAAGGGGAAACCCATGCTTAGCATTCCATGTGAGCTTGAAATAAGCATGGTGGCTTAGTGACTTTAGCCAAGCATCCAGCAAACTTTCCAAATTACACTAATGAACAATGTTGTTTTAATACCTT
>NW_009230802.1:0-9344 GCF_000690835.1 Fulmarus glacialis
TGCCTTGGCCGTGGGGCAGGGCCCCAGAGCCCCGAGCTGCCTGCTGCCAAGCACGGAGCGGGTGAGCCGGGCAGCGCGAGAATCCCTGACGGCAGAAAGGCCGCTGAGCATCCATGTGGCCGCGATCACATTAGCAGGACAGGGCTTGTTTGCACAAAAGTGCACAACCCTCCCCCCCCCACCCCCGCCTTGGTAAAAACAACTGTTCGGCCACTTGCCAGTTGCTAGAGCCAGGTTTCTCCACGCAATACACTACTGGTGTGCATGTGAGCTTCCTTTGGTCTGCTGAAGCAGCAACACCGACTCCTTCCCCAGTCCTCTGACGCCAATCTTGGCACGGGGCTTTACTGCCCTCTCTTCTGAGGGGCAGTGCTGATTTCTTCAAATACCGTTTGATTAAACTTGCCGTACGCCGGACTTGGAGTTTCTTCACAGCAGGGGTAAGCAACTTCTCAGATTTTAAGGGTTTCAGACAGAACAGCTGTTAAAGGCAGGAGCCCCTTTGCATTTCTCTGCCTTTATTTTCCACCCCAAATATAGATAAAGTCCTGCAAGTCCACCATCCCCCTCCAATACTTACTACCAGATGTACTTAGTCTACAACACCAAGCGAGAGACACTTGCTCTTACAGCCACCTTATCTTTTTGGTCAGGTAGCTCCCTTATCAGGTGATGAAATTTGTGTAGAATGGATGATTTATCACCTATTTATTAGCTCCTCACCTCATCTATAAAACCAGGTTTGCCTACCTGGTAGCATCATCATGCTTCAAGGGACTGTATTTGAATAGGATATTATCAAGGTTTATCAATTCTTTATTGATCGTGTGCCAGGAGCAAAAATTTCTCCTGTCACCTCTTGTGGATTTTAAATTAGCAAAGAATTTTCAACCTGACACAGTTATATATAGAGATTCCCAAGTATCAAAACAGAATTCATAAGCTTTACATAGAGAGATCCCCTAAATCGTCACAAGCCCTTAGTTAGATAATCATAGGCAATGAGGATTAAAGCTGTGTAAGGAGGAAGAAGAAAATAAAATGAAAAGGTAGACTGCTTTTGTGGGGAAATTTCATTTACGTGACACGTTACTGTTATTTTTTCCTTTCCCATTATACTGTAGATGTTGTGTTACTTGCATACAAAAGTGTAATTACTTGTAACTCCACAGCTGAGGTCGCATTATGGTTTGCACTTATAGCAGGACTAAAATCTCTATGTTTAATACTTGACTGCTTGCATTTAGACCACACAGTTAGCAAAATAACACTTGAGAATTATAGCTGAATTTTCTTTTTAAAATAATATTTATCTGCTTTCTGCAGAGAAAAATCTTAATTGCCCTCTTTTTCAAAATTAAATTTTCACCTTTTTTTCAGATTTGTGAATTCTAAGGGTTCCCATGTTTTGCAAGCCATTCTTACTGTAGGATAAGAACACAGGTAAAGCCAATTTTAAACTTTTAAAATTAAGCATATAAAGTAATCTCAATTATTTGTCACAGGCCAATTAAATTTGACAGAGATTTGTCAGAGAGCTGTTTCTGATTTTGTTTTTAAAAGTCCTGGACTAATATTCTGATGAAATTAACTTTTCTTTTAATTCTGATGTCTGTTTTTCATGTGGATTTAATTTTCTTCATTGTTTTCTGACTGCTTCTGGCTATAGCCACCCTATTACCTCATTGCACTTAGTACTGGTGTTCCAACATAATTGCATAATATTAGATGGAACTGTACTATCTAGTTTTTATTGAAAAAAAATCAGTTTCTCAGAGTTGAAAGTTTCACATGAGTACATCAGTTTTAGCAGGAAAAAGTAAAAAACCCATGGAATTCGAGTAAAACGTCTGAATCACCAATCCAAACCTCTTTGCTTTTCAGCAGACTACATTATCTAGTATCTTCTGTAATCTAGTGGTTCATCTGAAAATCAGTTTCACTGTTCCTACTGAAGGCAGTGCCTGAACATTACTCCTCTGATTAGAAATTGTCTCATTTGTTTCTCTGTCAATGATGTTCGTAAGTGTTACTCTCTTCGGTTCACCAGTTGATGTATTCATATACAACACTCAGTTTTTATTTAATTGAACCAGATCCTCTTTTAATCTCTTTTCAGAAAACAAGTTCTGTATTTCCCTGATGACATATATGACATATTACAGTTTGAATTAGTCTGTCTTAAACACTGATGGACAGAGTTTTATAAATAGCATTCTAGTAAACTCTTACTAGTAATGTGCATAATAGCATTAAGTCTCTCATCTCCATTTAAACACTGATAAAGATGGGATTAGCCTTACTTTCTTTTGTGACTTTCCTATGTGGATAGCTTATACCTTGTCCTGTGCTCAGTACCAACAACAAATTTTTGTCCTGCTGTACAACTTTTGACTCTCAAACTACCAGATGATACTAAAGTTTTTCTTAGGCTCTAGTGCCTAATCTTGAATTTTGTTATCCTATAATATAACACCATTTCTTGGCTCCAATATCTTGTGTGTGCTGTTGACAAGTTGGGAATCAACAGTAAATTCACGTTTTCTTTTTTTCTAATATTGATAGTGAAATTATTAAGAGATACTGAAATAATAAGACTGATTCTTAAAGAATCTAGTGAATTCCATGTTATGCATCAATCTCTTTTCAATATAAGCCCTCTTCCTTTTGCGTGTCCTTATCTGCGTCACAATTTTTGTACTAGTTTTCATCTCTTCCATTTAAATAGTTGCCCATACAGAGACACCTGCTTCCAGGCGGCTAGCATTTTTGAAGAAAGCAAAGGTGTTAAATGTGGATGAGGTGTCATGTGTTTGTGATAGAGGGATAAAGGTACTGTATGATTGAAAGGATAGAGGAGAAAAACATGTATGGCTAGCCTGGTGAAAGTCCAGTCTATCTGCTGTGCTAGATTTCCACTTTCAAATGGCCTAGGACTATGATGCAAAGAAAAATCACTGTGGCTAGAGGGGGGGGGAGAAAGGACCTATTTTCAATGCTTTTCACTTGTTTCTTCTGAGTATTTTTAGAAATTGTCCAGATTCCTTATCGCAGAACTCAATTGCATGGGCAATTTTATTCTCGAGTTATCTCAGTGACTCTTGTAGAGCTACGTACCTATAAAAGTATTCAAAATTTCAAAGCCTGGATTTCTTATATTGTTTTTATTTATTGAAGTACAACTTTATGTTTCTACTAAATTATTAACATCCTTGCTGATGGCTTATTGGTATTAAAAGATGGACAGATTTATTACATATGAATGCATAGTTCCACTATTGCAACATCTGAATTTATAGGGATACAGATTCATCGGAAATATTTCAAGTAATATGTGTGTCCATATTGTGGATCACTTCAAGTTTCAGTGCTGTCACATCTAGACATTTAGTATCAGTGCATGTCTATCAAAGACTTTAGATGAAAACTTGATCACACAAAAATCAAAGAAATTCTGCTAGTTCCTTCGTAAAGGCTAGGATTTAATTTACTGAATTTTCTCTGAGGGTTCACTGTATTTGATGTGAAATTCCTAATTACGGTAGCTTATATAAAACATAAACATAGAAGTTTTTTAGATTTTTTTTCTAGAAAATGGATTATATTGAAGGAAGAATATTTTATGATAGGATCAATCCTGATTTAGTAAAACTAAAAGCAAATTATAGTAGTACAGCTATGTAAAATATCCCTGGCCTGAAGGCCATATGACATATGCTTGATTCAAGGCTTAATACTCAAAGTTTGGTCACAATTATTCATCCACTAAGGTTCATGAAGTTGGTCTGATTTACGACTAATTCTGGCCACTACAAAGAAACTGTGGTTTCAGTTGAATTATGATTGAGTACTTGGTTCAGTCTGAAGCACAGACTAAAACTCAAGGCATAAAGGGTGTCTTTTGCCTTGATTTTCAATTAATTTTTAAGTGAATTAAACATCTGACAAATAACGGAACAGATCTACCTTTCTGTACTCAAGTGACTGGTGTTCATTAAGAGTGAATTTGACTCAACATTTCCTCATTCTCCAAAGACTTTTCTTCACGGCTTTATAACAAAGTGAGATTATCTAGGCAAATGCGAATTTCAATCTGCATAAAACTTAGAGGAACTTTATCATATGACACCTCAGGGCTTGACATAGGCAGCATCTGGTATTCAATACAGTTCCAACCTTTGAAAGACTCCAGAGAAGTGCATCTTCTCTCATGTTTATTTAGTAATTGAGTATTGTAATTCCTGACATCTTAATTATCATGAAATGACTTTTTCTCACTGAAGTCATAAAGACTGTTAGAAATCCTTATTAACAGTAAAGTGATAGACACAAGTTACTGAGAGGACATCAATGGTATTGAAAACCGACAAATTTATTTTCCAAAAATGGGGCAATTCTGTCATTTCTGAAAGGTTACTGAGGGCATTCCAAACAAGTGTAGATAATTTTTGAATTATCTGAAACATTTTGCCATATACTCTCTTCCTGATTTTTAATATTGCCCTTGATTTTAAATACCCTCACTCCGTGGCACATACCCTCATATGTCCGTGGCACTGCTCTAAATTGCATCACCAGAGGCAGTGAACTGAAGAAAGAAAAGAGAGTAAATAGGAAGGGTCACAGCAAGGAATAAGATGATCCAAAAAAAGACATTACTCCGAATTGCTAGTCCAGCTCAGTTGTACCTTCTGCAGACTCAGAGCAGACTGTAACTAAAAGTAAAATTGCTTTTGTAGTTCTCTCACCCTGAAAACAGTCCAAAATTATCTATACGCAGCTAGGGTAAGTTGCAAACAGGGCTGGAGTCTACAGTACACCATCTCTGAACATCCTCCTGAAGCTCTGCAATTAGCCAAAGAGTAAAGGGTGTTGCAGGCTTGCCTTTCAGAACCTCGATACATTTTCAGCTTCTGGAGGAACAGACATGAGATCACTGGAAGGAAAATTCACTGCACCACAATGCTGAACCAAGACCTTTGTTTTTTTGCTAGCCCTGAAGTTTCAGCTGAAATGTGGTTTATAATACTGTAAAATTATAGGTCAGGTAAACCTCATTACAGCTCTTGGGTATAGCTGTCCCTCTTCATTTAAGATAGATATAAGAAGTCATTATGCTCCTTCGCAGAAACAAGTAGCTGGAATGACTGTAGTCTCTAAACCCCAAACACAATTACATGTCTCCGTACAAAACAAGAGCTTGAAAGAGCCAGCTCAGAATGTGAATGAAGTGGGTGGAGTGGTTTTGCTGTTTTAAGCAGGAAATAAATACAAGTGAAACAAATAGGGGCTATGTATGTAGGACATACATAAACATGCAGACACAGCCAATATGTAGAAGGAGCTCATGTCAAATGGCTGCGAAAGAGCAGGTACCTAGGAGAAAACCTAGACAGGTTGCACTGCTGGCACAGACATGAGTTGAACCCCTGAAAAAAGAAGCTTTTTCAATATGTGTAATTTCTGCTACGCTCAAGGAAACAGGATTTTTTTAATGTTGCTTTTTAGAAACAGGACTGCACTGAAAAAAGATCAATCTCTATTAACAGTTCCTCCTTGTAGTAGGAATAGCCTACAAACCCCCAAATTTTGACCAGCTGTTGGGCACAATAACAAAGCTGTGTGACAGAGTGATAAATCTCAGATGTAAACATACATGCTGTTATTAAAGTGATAAATCTCAGATATAAATATACATATCGTTATTAACTGACTTACAGAATTCTCACCTCACATTTTCAGAGGAACACCTTCCTTTAAGGTGTTCATAAGAATTATTTATACTTGGGAGCTGAAACTGTTATATCTAGTTATCATTCAAATACCCCAAAGACTTGCTAAATCAAAAACACATTCCTATACAGGAAAAAAAGTTTTTAATTCCCAACTTTTTTGTGAAGATTTAGGTGTCTGTAACCTGCCCAACACAACTACATCTCCTCTCCAGCAAGTCTAGGAAAAAATAAAGGAGAATGTAGGTAGGTATCTTTTGAATTTGCCTTGAAGCCTTGAAAAAAGCTTAGAAAAGGAGAGAGCTTTTGGGGTGGTGGGCTGACAGTGGCTTGGAGCAAGCAGTGAAGGAATACTCCATTGCCTTGTTCAGGGAAACAGGATTTTGTAGTTTCTTGTAAACAAGCAGTATCAGCTCAAAGAAACAGCCGCACAAGAGGACAACTCATCAAGCTTTGACCCACTGTTCAACTCACTAAAGTATGAGTACATTCCTCACTTATACAGACCAGGAAACAGTTATCTCAAATTATCCTTCCCAAAGCAAACCTTGAGGATAATCCAGATAATGCAAATGATTAATTTTCTCAGTGCACACGTAACTGGTGACTTCATTATTAATCAGCGGGGTTTCTTCTATACCTGTAAATAAAAGAAACAACTTATGTGAAAGATGCAACACACTCATGAATGAAATATTCCTAGAGTGAAAGAATGAAACATAAATATTTAAAATGGACACCTCTGAGCTTTCTAAATCTCACAGTACCAGTAAGGACTCCCAAACTCTTTTAGGTTAACACCCAAGTATGGAATGCATTTTTTTTACTTTGCTAGATACAGCATATTGTATAATGGTCACATTAGGGCAGTTGGTCATTACTGTAAATAAGGTAAGTATAGATGTTTAAAATAAACACACACGTACATATTTTATTCAACAGCAAAAAGAACCATCTTGAAGAAAACAACAGTGATTGCTCAAGTGCTCAGTACACAAAAAATTTCTGGCTATTAATAAAGCATATGAATGCCATGCTGGAACTGAGCAAAGGTCCAGTACTCTGTCTCCAATGTATAGTTCATCTACTTTCCTGTCCTTGGCCACTAGCAGATGGTTAAAGACTATAAAAAGAGTGTGTGTACAAAGTGGTTCTTTCAGAAGAACATCCTCCTACCTTCTGACAATAAACAGTGTAAAGGTTTTCTGAAACAGAGGTTCTGTACAGACTTGTCATGTTTAATAGCCACTGATGGACTGAATGAAGAAAGAACAACATAAGCAATGATTTAACACTTACTGAAAAAAAACAGTGGCAGCTACTGTATCTTCACTGCCACCACATAGAGCACCCTGGGTTTTCCTCAGAGGTCTCCTATCTAATTACTCACCAAGTTCGACCTGCTTAGCTCATGAGATCTGACAAAATCACAGCCTGAGGTAGAGCAGTTGGGATTTAACTTTTATTTATAAAACTTGATTAGGAGACTTTTTTTTCTTTCTTTACATTTTTTCCAGCTCTTCACTGTTAAAATTACGTAACGCCCTACATACGCACATACAAACACATAAAACAAAGAGTAAAAGCAAACCACAACAGTCAGTGAAGTTACTTGCTATAGAAATAGCAGTGCTGGCATTAGCACTTCAAAGGGAAAAGCTATTTTAAAATTTAACTGCCTGGCAGATGCAGCAGATATAGAACAGGAACCAAAGAGAGGTAAGGAGGGAGGCAGAGTAGGAAGAGGAGTAAATGAGTGGGGAGGAATAGGAAAGCAGATGAACTGTACATTATTTCAAGGTAAAAATAGCCAAACTCTGTGTTCTGACAGTGAAATGTTGGCAACATGGTACCCAGTAGCAAAATTCCCATTAACTTCAGGGAAATCTGTCTTTCACTTTGCATCAATAGATTTATTCTTATGTACTACAGTGTGTCAACACAATTCCTCAATGTATTTATTTCCTTTTAGTTCATAGTTGCCATTCATTTATTCTACAGTAATTCTACAAATATTGTGAACTCAAGAAGGAAACTGACCCTCACTACTGTTTCCAGTACTAGATTGGAAAATCAGCATAGAAACCTGACAGATTTTTTGGCATAAGTTGCTATTTGCACCGATGATATTATACAAACTATAAACAGCCATTCATCATATATTAAACTCCTGTATTTTGAAGCAACTGGTATAGAGTTTCAGCCCCCTGATTCCTGGGATTTGTTATCATCTGCTACACTGCTTAACTCCAGATGCAATAATGATTTCAAAGGGAGGGATTTAAAACAGTATGTTTAGTCTGTAATGCAAGATATATGGAATGGTTAGTCAGTCTACATCGATGTATAACTGATTATTCTTCAGGCTGAAAAAATATTCATGGAAAAGTATTTTATATACAGTCAGTCTGATTGCTGTGGTAACACTGAATAACCTTAGCTGGCTCATTAAATCCATCTATGATAGAATTTTTTCTTTTTCTGTTCTTTGCCATTAGTAGCAATAATCATGTAGATAAGTCATTAGGCTAGTACAACTTTGTCATTTACTCTTAGATCTGTTCTAAACAGAGTTCAGATAGCATACTTTAAAAGTTACTATCCTTGCCACTGTTCTTCCAGAAGATTGTTCAGATAAAGTGTATTACAGCAAATATGAAGAAATATACCCATGTCAGAATAATTTACAGGACAACCTTTGCCTTGATATCAGCAGTCCATTTTGTAAGCACTGCATGACATCATTTCACATGAAGCTTTGAAGGAAAGGAGATGTATTCTTCTCAGTGCTCCTAAAACAACTACGGCAGATGCATACACTTTTACAATAGGGAATCGAACTCCATGAACCAGGTGAAGTTTTCTAAGTGGCATATGGGAAGCAGATATAAGCTCGTAGCTCCAAATGTAACTACCTCGTGGAGAAGCTTGGAATGCAGGAAATGGCAAAGGGTGACCCATGAACTTATGGGATCATAGTTGAAGGACTGTCCTTGGCCCTTTGTAAGGACTGTAAAAAGATGACGGAACTTTGCAACTTAACTGAAGAGGGCATTTTTTTGGCAAATTATTTTCTCTCTTTTTCGTAAGCAGGAAAATGAGAACAAAGTAGTCTGTTAAGAAATAAGAAATACCTTACCAATTTTGTTTGTTTGTTTTCCTGAAAGTCACATTTAAACTTAGCTTTGTTCATGTAGGTGCTCAGAAAATGTTAGATGGGGATTTTTTTTTATCCAGACATTATGGAATGGTCATTATCCTCTTATCAGGGTAAAAACTCACTATGATTTAAGAGATGACGGTAGAAGACAGAAGACACTAATGCAAAGAACAGGGTAAATCCACCGTTTTCACAGGAAAATGTGAAGTCTTACCAATCAGCCTAGTGAAACAGAGACTAACTGATAGATGATTATGTTAACAATAATCATATCCCATACCTTTATCTTATTCACTCCATCTTTTACGTGTTTCCTCCTGCTTACTTCTCCATGTCTGTAAAGTACAGGCCATTTAAAGTTTCTTTATCTGTATGGTTGGGTTGACAGTTATTTAATTAAATTTTAAAAAATCAGCAGTTTTGCTCCACGGCACCGGGCCTGCTGGGGACAG
>NW_009230803.1:0-11283 GCF_000690835.1 Fulmarus glacialis
ACCCCGCAGGTGCTGAGGGGGAGCGTTGTAGGCCCCCAGGGTGCGTTTCCCGACGGGATGGTTTTGGGAGAGGTGGACACTTGGAGGGATAAAGCAGACAGGTGGAAGTGTGTCCTGGAGTGGCTGATGGCACTGGGCAGCCTTCAAGACATTGAGCAACCAGCTTCCTTCTACCCTACAGCAACCGAGAAAGACATAAACCCCAGGAGCTGCAGGGGTCTGTGAGCACCGTGTGACAGGCCCCTACCGAAATACTATCCCATTTCATCGGCCCTACAGAGATGTACCGAGTATATGAATTCCTACTGCAAATTTGTAGTCCGTTAGATTTCCGAGCATATTTGTAGTAATAGCTGCAGTTTTACAAGATCATGAAGAAGATCTTGTGGCTGTTCTCCCTCCAAATAGGACTGCTCAGGTTAGGAAGCATGGTTTGCAAGAGCCGTGGGATTGTGCCCTGCCTCCCATGTGCCCTCTCACTGCTCGTTCTGTACATTGTATATTTTATATAAAGCACGTACAAAAATTTTTCTGCCTTCCTGCAGTTTTTCTCTTCCTGGTCCCCTAACTTCATGGCTCCTGATTTAGTTTAAAACGGTATCGAGCAACTTCCTTGGTATTTGCTGTTTCTGTACATTGTCCAAGGCTGTATGTAACCTTACTTAAAACACCACTCAAGTCTGTTCACCAGATGTCCATCAAGCTGGCAAAGCTGATGCTCAGTTTTGATGCCAATTTGACAACAGTAGTTCTAGAGATCTCAAGCTTGCCCTCGGGAGATCTTGACCTGCTATTTCTAGATGTGATGTTCAATGTTAACACTCGGGTACATGAGTTTGGTTATTCCTCTCCCTTAGGTGGTCGGATGCCAAGAGGAAAAGTTTGTTTAGTATACAAAAGTATAGGTTATGGGTCGTTTGTTCAACAGCTGCAGTGTTACACAGATATGGACCATAAAAATCCTATGATTTTACTTGTTCACCAGCTACATATCTCGGTGGTTTGATACCGTAACTCGAGCACTCTTGTTCACTACCTTGTTGGTTTTTGGCTGTTTGGCTGAGGTAAATAGGTGGCACTTAGGTTTTCTAGATCTGTATTTCCAGTCTGGTGAATTTATGTTACAGCTCCAGCTTCAGCGGTTGATATGCCCAGGCTCCGCTTCTATCACAGACTGCACTTTTCTGGTGCTCTGTCTATGTTTGGGTCTGCCTGATGTTGCTGACTTAATAGCTATGAATAGCTACCAGTGTGAAAAGGCTGGTCCTTGCAAGGTCTGTGTTACAGAACTGTGCTTGCCTGATGGAAGGAGGGATGCTACCAAGGAGCTACTAGTTCAGCGCTTCTGACTTGTTAGGCTGATTCAGACCCACTTCTTTCAGGGCATGTGCTTGCTGAGTGCTTGTTTACTGAGGTGACATCAAGACATTGCTGCTCTGAACTCAGTGGCTTGCATCCTCCAACGCGTGAGACTGAGATGAAGCTACACATCACGAGGTCACTGGCTCATTAACGTTTGTGGAGGAGGGCTGAATTCTGTGCTTACATTGCCTGTCTAAATTGGATTAATTGGATTATTATGAATCAAAAAAGGCTATGTAATCACAGTAGCCTTCTAATTTAAAGCATGCAAACATTAATGGGAAAAGCACTACATGATTAATGTCAGTTATTATCATACCCGCAAGCAGAAGTCTCTGTGTGCAGAGGAGCATCACACTGCAATGATCAGAAAGCCTGTTCTACTAAAGAGGTGAAAAGTTCAAGCCTCTGATCTATAAGCCCAGAGATCCAGAGAGGAAATTTGGCAGTACTCAAAGCAGCCTGTGGAGTTGGGTTTTTTTTTTGTGAGCTTCTCTATGCTAATACAATTTATGCTTTCTGCTAGGGATACAAATGGATAAGAAAAGAAATAAGGAAAAAATATGTTGGGGTAGGGTCAAGAGAGTCAAGATTCATGGTTGCATATTCAGAGTTAAGTCAGTATTTTAGGGCTTTTGTCAGGAGTGTAGTTCACTGCAGCTCAGTGGAGCATTGAAGGATTCACATCACTGTTCAGTTAGTTTAGTTCATATGTCAGGCAATTAATTTTAACCCACCCTTACTCATATACGTTGGCTGTCCTGTTACACAGTATGCACGTTTTAGAGAACTCCCTGAAGATACTGAACTCCATTAAAAAAAAACATTTAGCAGTCCAGTATGTGCAGTAACATACAGAATTTCCCTATCTTTAAATGGGCTATATATATGTAATGGGCTAATTGTTGGTAAATGCTGACATTTTTATAGTGGTTGTTACAGTTTTTTGAGTAATTGGGTATAGGGTTTCTGTATATTGTTAAAAAAAAAAGAAGACACTTTAAACATTAAATAATTTAAGCAACACAGGCCCTGTAAAGCTATCATAATTTTCCCAAGGATTTCAAACCAGTGACAGGGTAATGCAGTTTTACAGCAATTCAGTTTCTGCGTGTTTGAAGAGAGTTACAGGCTGTAGTCAGAGGAAAAAAATGCCTTGAGGCAACCTGTGGTAATAGCTTGGAGTAGGGAAGGATCTCAAATATTTCCTGGGACTGGTGAAATTTGATTCCATTTTTGTATAAAATGATTGAGTTTGGAAAGAAAAGCCTGATCTTCACATTATGTACAATGTCTCTAGTTGCGAAGCCCAGCTGCTGCTTTTATGTGTTTTTTTTTCTATTGAAGAGCAATCTTAAATCATTCTTTCTGGTGGATTTTCTGATTAAAAAAATAACATCATTATAATACCTAGAGTTTCATAAAATCAAATCTAAACAAATATTTATCACATGTACTTTGAATTTGGTTTGTGTCTTTAAGATGAATCAAAATATTTTTCTTTTCAGTCACTGTTTTTTTCTTAAGTAATGTTGACTGCAGAAGAGAAGGAAGGAAGTTGTCTAAATCTTTTAACCTTGGCTATTGTGATTAGTACTTTGCAAAACAGAAACAAACAGGTATCTCTGGTGCCTTGTTCATCTGAAATTAATGAAGTATGTAACACTCTGAAAACCAGTATTTCACTTGATCAATGTCAACTGCTTTTTTCATTGAGGAAATTGGAAAGATGGTGAAGATGTGGATAGTTAGCTTTATATCCCGTTTTTACACATTTCGGTCCAAATATTCAGAGCAGTGATGGATTGTAAAAATGATCCCACTCAGACTTGTTTTTCTACAAGATTACAAACAAAGTTTCTGCTAAGCTACTCCCCAAAGCAGCTGTTCAAGCCAGGAAGAATAGTGAATGCTAACCATGGACCGAGTTGCTGGATTTGGTTTAAATGCAATTTAAAAAAAACCCAACCAACCAACCTGATCTGTTTCTTGTGGAGTTAAAAAACCCCGTAATCTGGGAAACCTCACGCTCACTCACTTTTGTGATACTACAGTGGGAGAAGAAATGAGAAGGATAATTCATCTGACAAGGTTCTGGGGAGCAGGAGTGTTTTTCATCTATGTTCAAGCAGCCTTCACCTCCGCTTGCCTCCTAAGGATCAGGTTTTGGCTGGGGCCTGCACGGTGATGGGGAGTTTTCATACACTTTCCCTCTAAACAGATCAGTTGTTGCTCACGTTACGGCTAATACGAGACACACACGGTCTTACAAGACGCCCATTGGGGCAAGCTAATCCACAGTGTTCGAGGAAGAGTTGGGAATCTGTTCCTCTATTCACGCATCCTTGCAGAAGGTAACAAACTGTGGCCATGTTCCCCTGGTTGCTCCTTCATCTTCTGGGAAACGTCCTAGAGAACGTTTCCACACCCACCTCGACCTTACATGGACAATAAATATGTCTCCCTCTCCTTGTCCCATAACCAAGCAGGGAAATGCTGCTGCCTTTCCATTGCTAAGTTCTCCTCCCCCAGCTCTGCAGATAACAGGCATTTTTCCTCAAATTGTCTAACCAATTTACATGATTGTGTTAAACTCCTGGCAGTCTTGTTCTCAACCTGTGCTTAATTTTTCCAGTTATATCAATTGCTCTGCTAAAGGATATTAGCTGTCCCTGCAAAAATTGCCTTGATAATATCCTTAGAGCATTGTATTTCTGGTAACATTAGTGCTGCTTCTGGGATTGCAGCAGATCACAATGTTACTTTAATGCACTGTCATGAAGATACAGAATGCAAAGCAATGAGAAAATAAAACTAAGCATTCCCTCTGGTACAGACCTTAAAAAAAAAAAGTGTGGAAATTTAATGTTCAAAGTAGGGCGCATTTTTCTTAATATTGGTGCAGAGTAATTCCTTCCTGTCACAGCTCAAGCTTCCAGTCTGCTTCAAGGAGAGGGTTTGCCATTCCCACCAATAAAGCAGTAATATTTCCTGTACCTATTATTGTGTATTCCTTTGTATCTTGATGCATATTGTTAATAAGTACTTGGATTGCCAGACCCTGGCATTTTCCCTCACTAAACTGTTTCTCTTTGTCCTGGTTTCGGCTGGGATAGAGTTAAATTTCTTCCTAGTGCTGTGTTTTGGATTTAGTATGAGAAGAATGTTGATAACACACTGATGTTTTCAGTTGTTGCTAAGTGCCCTCCTAGTCAAGGACATTCAGCTTAAAAAAAAAAAAAAAAAAAAATCCAAGCATTGGGAGGGAGCACAGCCAGGACAGCTGGCCCAGCTGGCCAATGGGGTATTCCATACCATGTGACATCATGCTCAGTGTATGAATGGTAGGCATGTTCCAGGAAGTAGCGATCGCTACTTGGTTATCGGTCAGCGCGGGTGGTGAGCAGCTGCATTGTGCATCACTCATTTTGTATATTCTATCATTATCATTATCATTATTATTATTATTATTTTCCCTTTTGTGTTCTATTAAATTGTCTTTATCTCAACCCACAAGTTTTTCTCATTCTTATCCTTCCGATTCTCTCCCCGTCCCACTGGGGGGTGGGGGGGAGAGTGAGTGAGCGGCTGCATGGTATTTGGCTGCCTGCCAGGTTAAACCACGACACTCTTACACCCCCAAATCATAAAAGGTGCCGTGCTGCACTTCACACTTCTGCAAACTCCCGTGGGGCTGGCTGGAGGTGTTCTGACTGAGGATGGGCGGCAAAGCTTGGCCGGGCAAGTTTAGCGCAGTGAAATTTCAATCATCCTTTTGCAGTGCAGCATCCAAGTCTTGTGGTTGCCTATTTCAAGCAGAGAGACGCTGAAGATGGTGCCAGCAGAGGAAGAAAGCCATAGGGAGAGGAGCCTGTCCTCTCAGCCAGCCGGAAGCCCGTTGCTCTACGGCTGGACAGCGAGCTTGCCTCAGCCTGCACACAAGTAGTCAAAAAGCAGCTACTGGAGTGCCTGGATGCCTGATTTCTCTCTTTAATATTAGCTGTGAAATCAAGCAACAGAAACTGTGTAGTAATTTAAAATAACCCAAGACTGAAGAAAAAGCTGCATGTTCCCAGGTAAGAGTAGTATTTTCAGGGGGATCTAAGGATTTAGGGAACGATGGGGCATTATCAGAAGTGAAGGACACAAGTCTAAATTTAGAATTGTACATTTCATTCATTTGAGCAAGATTCAAAGTTTTAATCTAGAAATACATGAAAACAGTTATTCTGGAAAACCTAGTTAAGAACTATTTTTTGCACATAAGCCCCTGTTTCAATACACTTATTCGGGAGTAAATCCTCTTTTTCCCATTTCACTTAATTCATATTATTATTAGGGTTAAGAATATTTACATACCGAGTTGTTCAGAAATGTGTATTTTATTATATTTGCAATTATGGACATGGTCTTTAACAGCCTGCCATATTATAAATCACTTTCAGAGATACGACTTAAAGTTTCAAATCACTTTCACTTAAAAACTTTAAAAACTGTTATTCTCTGTTGGCAGGCTGTTCTTATCATTCCACTTCAGCTATATTTTTTATGCTTGGACTATTTTGTAATCTACTGCTGTAATGCCCAAAAGTTAATCATACGTTGGCATTTTGATGCCAAAGCATGGTACTTCCACAAGCTGCACCGAAGCCAGCGTGTGTATCCCTGTGTCACTCAGAAACCATTCTCACACTGAGATTTAAATGTGAATTCGGACTTTTAGGTTTAGGTTCCCATTTTTAACTTTTGTATGTAAATTCTTTGCAAAATTCTTGACATTACTGTTCAAAGAATCCCATAAACACCCGCTAATTGTGCATATTATATTAATAAATAGGCTTTGAACATTTCTTTCCTGTCACCTGGAAGCTGCTGTGTGAGGAATGAGTTTCGTGGAGCCCTTGAAGAGAGGGGTAAGAAACAGGAGCCTGGCTACATTCATGTAAAAATCTGGTATAAGGTATTTATATCACTAAAAATATCATCCCTGCCCTCACCCTCCAACTGCGCTTGACAGCAGCTGATATTAAACTGGATCATAGGATCAATGGAAGCAAGTTTTGTTCAGAAAGTATTGCAAAAACTATGTGAAGGGCAACTGTCAAATTAGTATAAATACACACATATATATGAGTATAAACACATGAGAGTATATGAGAACACAGAAGCGTATATAAGATTATAAACATATACGTGTGTGTGTGTGTATATATATATATATATATATATGAGTTGAAGCCCATAACTACAGATGTGACATAATCTTTTTCTTCTGGTCCCCATGATTTTTAAGACTGGAAGTCTCCCAAGCACCTTTCCAAGATGGAGCGTGCAGTAAGATGTTACGTGAGCAGGCTGTTCTAGTCTGCTTTCCTTTTTTTCTCATTCTTCCCTGTTTATACATGCAGTCTCATTTACTGTGGTTTTTTCCCTTCTATTTTTTTGCAGAATGACTTTAAGGTCTTTCTGTTTCTTGTTTTAAGTCCATATTTTGAATGAAATATTAAAAATGCCACTTTGAAAGACAAGAAATCTGTGAATTTTGGTTTAAATTTAGGTGAATTTAAAACAATTGTGTTTCCTATAAATGCAATTTTTATCCAAACAGCTTGGGAAAATGTGAAATTTCCTCCATTATTTTTTCATGCATAAAGTGTTTGCGAAAAAAAATTGAATAAAAGCTCTGCCACTACAGGTCAGCTCTTTACCTGAGGTCCAAGGAGCTTCTGCATCGTTTGATACACAACACATTCACAGCAAACCGGTTGCTAATTGCCATAATGGGAAGGAAAATTGATTTTATCGTTAGAGTTTGTGTCCTTGTATTCTGCCTGCTAGCAGTTTGTATTCAGATGATCTTCTTGCCAAAGTTGCTGCTACTGCTTCTGGCCAAACGTGTTAGGGAACAGGCAAGCCTTTGTACGTGCCTGGAATTTTGTTTTAGATGAAAAATCCAGACAAGAAACTGCACCATCCATTCAATCAAGCAAACAGCAAAAATTGGATCAGTGTGAAGACACAGCATCTCAAGTAAGCTTTTAGACTTCACTGGTTGCCTGGAGGACTAGAGCTCTCTGCAGAACATACTGAAAGGTCACCACCTCACTGCTTTTATCCACTGCACTTAAATGTGAAAAATAAAGTGACTTGCATCTGGTTGCAGTTCAGTGCCAATACTTTATGGGTCTTCCTGTTCTGTAATATGAATCAAGAAATGATGACTACATGGATTCGGTCATAAACGGTAATGATAAGACACCCCCTGAACGTATGGCAGGAAAGAGACATAGAATTTTACATAGAGTCATTAATCTTCAAATTTGAAAGCAAGACAGGCTTCACAGTTAAATAAAAATGCTCTTTGTTCTTGGAGTGAGAAGGAAGGGACTTCGGTTGGGAAATGGATGCATCCTTCTTGTGGGAGGGGTAAGAAATGCCATCTTTTCTTCACTTGGAGGGGTAAGTAGAAAACAGCATGTAAAATTCAGTGAAATTAAGTGAAATCTTCAGAACAATGGGTAAAAAAGGAAAATTGGGAAGGAGAAAAAATTACTCTTGAAATAGGCCTTTGAGGTCATTTAACTTAATTGAATCACTGAATCCATTCAATATTCAGAATGGAAATGAATCCATTGCTCTTAAACTCTTGCTCAGTTCATTAGTTCATTCTTTCCCCTTGGTTGTTAAGCTGCTCCTCCCCGTGACTCCAGCCTGATTACTAAATCACTCCAAAAGATAATGAAGGGCTGCAAATTTTGGTTCCCTAAGATTGGCCTGGCTACTCTTGATCTTGTTGAGTGATCCTGAGGTCTGCGAGTAAGATGCTCGGTTTGAAAGAGTCTGGGTATATGATTAGGAAATCGTGGTACGTAGGGGAGAGGGCCATTAGCTATCAGAAATCCATTCGTAATTGAGACTCTACAGGCTATGATTTACTTAAAAGATTCGAAGTTATATCCTACAGTCGCTTACAGCAGCCTAAGTTTGGAATTACGCCCTTAACATCAGCAAAGTTATTCATGGTATAAAGCAACATGTCTGGTGTGAGTGGACAGTGACCTACTTACTGCTGCTGGGAGCAGAATAATGTAGAGCAGTAAAAACTTTTCTGTTCACGTTAATTGTGCTCCTGCAGGGTGAGAATGGCAACGCTTCTTATTCAGGAACATCTTTGTTCCGAAAGAGAAGTGTCTTCTTTCAACTGGGTTGTTTTTGAACTCCTTATAGTGTGGCTTCTTCTTGAAATATTTTCAAACTGAAGTGAGTTGAGGCCTTCTGCTTCACCAAGTGAAAAGATAAACAACTCAGTTTTGGCACCATTAGGTTGCATTTACAGTCTATCATATCATAGAGACATTAGAAATAATGTCCTGAATCACGGAAGCAGCAGCCTTTAAATGTCTCTTCAGTTTGGGAGTGAAAAGAAATAGGAGACAGGGGATTTGCCTTTTTGTTTTAGTTGGATATGAGAATGGAGACAGAAGCAGAGTTACAGCAGATTAGTAGTCCAGATACCAGCAAAGGAAACATATTTAGCTAAACTTATTCTTAAATATTTACTGTAAGATAATGTGAACTATGTATTATCTGCAGATGGCTCATAAATGGAACTGCCCTGAATTGTGCCAAGCCAGTACTGGGAACAAGGAGCCTAAAAGAACTTTATTAAGGTTGCAATCTCAATTCATGTAGATATGAATCATAATTTCTTAATAAGAGTTTAATGCCACAATCACATACTACTTACATGGCTGGAGGATGTGGACTTTATTTGCTTCGAATTGCAAAGAAGGCAGGAAGGGAAAGGATGGTCCTGCCATGGAGGCAAGTGATTTCTAGCCTGGAGGGACTGAATTTTATTGCTGCTCCTGGCATCAAGCACCTAGCAATGCTAAGCAAATCGCTTAAACTAGCTTGGCTACCTATTGCATGTTGCTAACTTTCTCCTCTGAGAAACCAAGCAGTCAGATCTCTGAGGTACTGAGCACTTTCAGCTCTAGCTGAAATCAAAAGGAGCGATGCTCTGAACCCCTGTAAAATCTTACATACTGATAAGCAACCTCAAAAGTCAAGTTGCGCACATCCAAAATGAGCACTTAGGATAAATGGACACCTTTTACCTTTACCTCTCCACAGCTCAGCTCTCTAGTAGTGATATCAGGAATGCTTAATCTCATAGTAGTCTACTATTTCCGAAGCACTTGGACGATCTTGTGGTGCTGAGCACTATGGAGGATCCCATGGGGAAATCTGATCACATCTCTAGAGCAGGATTGGAATACTGTTCAATAAACAAGGCCTACAGCTACACATTGAGCAACGTAGAGAAAAGCAATGACACCACCATTGAGTAGCTGTCTGTCCTGTGTGCTTAATGAGACAGACCTGAGGGAAAAGTGGCCTAAGAATGCATAATTAAAGGCTGTAACCTAAATGATACACTCAAAAAGGCTGCATTAAGGTTACAAAGGCAATGTGACTTCGGGCAATTTCTAACATATGGGTGCTCAAATCTGTATTCTCAACATTCTTTTAACATGGATTTTTTGTGGGTAATTAATCTAAACTCTGCTCTACTCTTTGATTTGAGAAAATGCAGCATATATCCCCACTAAAATGTGGGCACTACAAAAGAGTAGACAAAGTATATCTTACTCTCCTGAGTTTGCAAGGACAAGGTTCATCTGTTTAAGATTGCTGTTGTTTAGCAACAAACTTTGGCTAGGCTACTGGGACTGGTCTTGAAAGAAATTGCCATGGGTTCTTCAATGAGCAGTAGCAGGCATGGGTTTCTACATGAAACTAGGCATAGACCTTCAGCAGCTAAATGTAGTGTTATTTCACTAATTAGTTTTACATTTTATCATGCTTGTAACATTTTATAACATCAGCTTGGGGGAACATACCTTCCAATCCTGCAAAGCAGTGACTTTGCTGAAATTACACAGATGTTGCATCTACATGTATATTTGCAATCGAATACTTGCTAAAATGATTTGTAGGCTTAGGTCAAGTTATTTTACTTGACTGTCAGCATCACTGCAGTTCGTTCAGCAATTCTTTGCAAATAATCCAATACAGGTACTGCTCAGCCTGATCTTTATTTTTTCTAAGCTGTTCCGTGCATCCAGGTTCTTCTATTGCATTTGTCAGTGCATTCAAGAAGTCTACCATTTTCACAGCTCAGGCAATAAAAGCATAGTGGAGGCAGGGAAGAAGAAAGCAGCTTCCTAAAATGTAGTAGTTTTATTACATAAAAAAGTGATTAAAGCATCTGCTTCAGTTTTCATAATAAGATGCTGCAAATCTGTTACAGCTAGAACAGTTCAAGATTTTTTGAAGATGGGAAATAGTGTCTTTTCCAACAAAATTGCCATTTTTTCATTGAAGAAAGTAAGTTTCTTATAAAAACAACTAACAGACGAATGGTTTGTTTCCTTACTGTGAGACACAGCAATTTTTTTTTTTAATACCTCTGTAAACTTTCCATAGACTTTTATATGACAGGTTCAGCAGCAACCCTGACTTCACGTTCACACGCCTCCTCCTCCTCCTTAATCCTCTCGGCAATGATTCCTGCCTCCCCCTCCCCCACCCCAGGCGGCAGCAGGTTACCTCTTGACGTGTGCTAACATACCCTTTCATTTTTGTTTGATGATCTGTTTCTGTCCTAGATGGGTACCCTGGCAGGATCATGTGTGCCTTGTATTGAAAGGCTTCAACTCCAGTTTGCTTTAAACAGAAGGTGGTCCTGATTTTAAAGTGTTTTCTGATTTTAAAGTGTTAGGCAATGCTGGTTCAGTTTGCAGGACAGGTGGTCCTTTACATGTTACTTCGATTTTTCATTCTTTTGCTGGAGAAGAATGTATTTACAATTAAATGAAATTTGAAAGTAATTACAATCAACCACACCACCAGATG
>NW_009230803.1:11296-17422 GCF_000690835.1 Fulmarus glacialis
GCTGAAGGTGCTGAAACTGTGGGACTGAATTCACTGGGACTGTGGGACTCAGCTGTATGTATAGTCAATGAAATAGAAAACTCTTTTTTTTACTTCTGGTGATGCAGGACTGAGCATCCCTGCATTCATATATGGCTATTTCAGTGATTTATATTTGTATACTGCTAATGATAGCTATTATGCCAGTCCTTTGCTTTTGCAGGGTTAGGCTGTATCGTGCAGTCCTGTTTCTTGTTCATGCACTTGAGAGTTTTCAAGTATAGGCTTGCTTGTTAGAATGATACAGTAATATTAAAGCTTTTTTTACAGTAATATTTCTGCCTTTTTTTCTCCTACTGTAAAAACTATTAACATTCTTTAGAAATGCAGATCTCTCGTGGTTCAGACCACTACATAATGTGTTTTATTCACTGAAATTCAACTCTGAAGTCTTCTTTTGTGCTTTTAGCAGTATTGTACTGTGTTACGGATACTTAGTTGCCGGTATATATGTACATCAACTGAAGTTATGATGTTCATAAGTCATGAGAATCAATATAAATGACTGTGATAAACATTCTCTCTCTTACAAGATCTTCTGTCGGGTACCTGTTTAGCCATCTATTATCATAGCTTAGCAATTGAGAACAAACTGTAACTGAGGCAGTTCTGGGGAACTGCAAAGAGACAGGGTTGCATTTATTCCTTTTTTCGGTGGTTTGGAAAATGACACATTCAAGCAAACAGTTTTTAACGTAGGGTTCATACAGTAAGAAATGAGACTGACGTACAACTTACCCGGTTGTGACTGCTGGTCTGAAAGGGTTGGCCTGCATTTGCCAGGAGTTGTTAGAACAGGCTGTATTGCACAACTCTTATTCTCCCAAAAGACAGGGAGGTCTCTGAGCTGATGAGGTCAGGTTACCCTTCAATTATGCCACGTCAAACACGACTCTGAAGACCGGCGGAGGCTTCGCCAGCCGACGTCAGGAAGGTCCTTCTGACCAGCTGGCCAATTCTGTTGTCCTAGGAGAGTCCAAATGAGTTCATGCCACTATTGATTTTGAGTGAGCTACACGCCTTGCTGCTTGCTGTGAAAAAGACAAACACAAAAATACAAAACAGAATTAATGTGTGTACAAGTTCATGTCATTTTTCATTTTCGTGTCTCATTTCCAATGGGCAAAAATCTAACGCCTTAGAGGGAAAAAAAGGGGAAAAAAATCTAATGCCTCAGACATCTAATGTTTATGTGCTAACAACTCAAAAAGCTGGTTTAGAGATGTGTTGTTTTGTCATTTATGTTTTATATACTTCCTAGGAGTTCATTTTGGATGGTATTTAAAGCATTTGGAATTTTGCAGTATCCTTAGTCAAGAGGTAAACACATCTTCTGTCTGAATAAGTTTCCTTACGGAGTTTTAAGGAGATGTTTTTTATTTTCCAGAGGCTGTCTGCTAGGTGGCAGGGCAGGAGCAAAATCCAGCATTTTAAGACAGACGGCAAGAAAAAAAAATTATTATTTTAATAGCCCAGCAACAGTTTTGGGAGTAGAATGTCCTTTGTATCAGACTACTCTGGATAAGATGGAGCTTCTTTCTCACTGAAGTCCAAAGCAATATAATAGCATAATGTATGGCAAGAATTTGATCCAAGTGATATTTTTCCTAGGTTGCTAAATAGAAAAATATACATAAACATAGAGGTTTTGTATGCGAGAACCTGGATCCTAGTGTTCATCAGAAGCCTTTGAAAGAGATGTGGTTCTGCAGCTTTCTGGGGATCCACATTAAAACAAACAAAAACCATAAACCCAAACCCTGTTCAAACTCCTATGCTGTGAATAAATTTTGGAAGCTGAAACAATTTTTCTCACTGATAATCTGAGCTTGCCCTTTCAAAGACTGTCTATTTGGGTTAAATTGTTGAAATGCAACAATAAGTCTCTCTATTAGGATGGCACCTTGTATATCGGTTTTTTATCATAATATGATTTACTGATTAAAAGTTTGACAAATGACTTAAGATATTCAATGACTATGAAAAGTTTAGATAAATATCTTATAAATCACAGGTATTAAACCAAAACTTCACACCTTTAAGAGCAACAAGAACGAAGCAACACTTTGAAATCTTAGTGAACGGCAAGTTTTTGTGCAGCGTGGTTTTGTCACAATTAATGCAAACTCTAGTCTGAATTTAGTGTTTGTTCAAGCGCTTGGAACCTTTTCCATACAATTTCGGCAAAACAGAAAGAAAAAAAAAAAGATTAATCCTTTGTGCCATTGCTATATATTTGCTTGTCACAAAGAATGAGCTTGATTTTATATCAGATGCAGAGGAATCTTGGACCTACTGAAATCAATTACAAAACTCCACCTTCGAAGAGGTTAGCGTTTCACCCAAATGAAGGGACCTTCCTTGCCTTACTGCCAAATACTCGGTATTCGTAATTGAAAAGGATATTCCACATCATTACGGGAAACACATCATTGCTGTAATTCAGGAAAACAGAATAAATATATTTTCATATATTTAAAGTGATCTCTAATCCCATAAGGAATATCAGATGCAAGTCTGCTGAAAGACAAGAGAAAATATACAGCAGACATCTCTAGAAGTGATTGTCTGAAAGACTGAAAGGTCTAAAGGATTTTGCTTGCTGAGCATCCTGCAGAAATTAGGTTTAAATCTTTGGATTTAAGATTTGGAAACTAAAATAATCACTTCCAAATATTTGTTTCCATTTCAGTACTTCTTCTGTTACGGATGTAATGCATGCCTGTTTGGAGTACAGCTCCTTGGTACATACTTTCCTGCGTAACGAAGAAAATTAGGTCTAGTAATCTAACTTCTGAATAATTTCTAGTCAAAAAAACCCTGAGTCTTTCATTCAGTGTTTGACCATCCTCACAAACACAGTAAACTGAAATCCTATCCTTATTAAAAATACAGAGAAGCTAGAATTTCCCATGGGACAGGGAGCATTTTTTTTTTTTTAAGTAACTGAGGCGGCTATTAATATCCTCCCTGCCATTTTTGTACAAGCAACACAACGGTTAAAATTGGGATAAAGAACCACATGATTTTCAAAGTGAAGCAAGAAGATCATTCAGAACGAATGCTGCTAGGGTTTGAGAAAATCCCTGCATATTTCTAAATCCCTGTAAATTGTGTAATATTGCTTAGTAGTTATTAGTCATTCATGTTTTCTGATAAACTATTGTCAGGGCAGATTTTCTTAGAAAGACTTGAGTGGGGAATTGGAGATATTTGGCATATTTGAACTAGGTACATCCGTAAGTAGAATACTTTCCTCTTGTACTGACTGGAAAATCTGCTAGTTTTGGATTTGAAGGTTGACGCTACTATTAAAAGTGCAGAAAAAGAAACGATGAACAGTGTTTGAATGGGCTTCTGGATTAAATTGTGTGGTTGAGTTGAATCAACAGAATCCTCCAGTAACTTGACTCTGGGTGTCTGCAAACAAGTATTTTCATGTTCATTTTGTGTCCAAATGATGACGGCTATTGATCCAAGCAGCTTGACCAGTTTGTTAAATTGCACATCAAATAGAGCTCCAAACCACAGCAGCAAACCAAAATCTCTGATCTAACAAGTCCTGAGAAACACATAACCATGCAATTATAGACAGAATTGAGACCAGCGATTTGCGCATTCCTATTTCTTCTGTGTCATTCAGTAGCCATTTTAGGATGCAGATGCTCCTGCAAGATGTGTGTGTTGAATGCAGGGTTGGGGGTTAGGCGGAGAAGGTGGGTAGCTGGGAAACAAGGAGGGGGGAAATTAAGGAAGAAGGTGCTGTGTTGATCCCATATGTAGTTTACGACCTTAAACGTAACTGGTCGAAGCTTAGGGAATGCAAAAAGCCTCCTGACTGCGAATCTGCTGTCTTGTCTTTTACTAGGAAGTCCCCCCGCTTTCATCTCAACATTTTCTTTAATAACAAATGAGGTAAATGGTACTTAGAAGCCTGAGACCCTGATCCGACTTCCCTTTGCATGCCGTTAATTACCTGATTTTAATTCTTTTCATGCAATACGGAGTCCTGTTGCCTTAACTGCTTTTGCTTAATTTCTGTGAACAGTAGTCCTTTTTGCAGGCCTGTCTCCCACAGTTGTGGAATCTGTAAGAAATGTATATTAATTGCTACAATATTACTTAACTTTTATCAATATTTACAGTAACTTTCTCTTCTTGCTGTCCCTTATTTTGCTTGAACCTTTCACATTCCTCTGTAATAATTTCTAGTAATCCAAATGGTTTTGCCTTATCAGCAAATGGCACATTTTTTCCCTTTGCTGCCTAAAACATTTGTTAATGATTTGGCAAGCTGAGGAAGCACGCGTTAGTGGAATAAACACCACATGAGGAAGTAAGGGCTGCCTTCTTCATTTCCGTTTTCCTTACCATAAAATAGATACTACTTTGAGAAAGTAAAGTAGTAGTGTTTTATTTTATCTAAGGAGTCTTGACAATATTGTAAGTACTAAGCACCGTTACCTACACAACATGTATTCATTTTTCTTCTTTCCAGCTTGGTAATTTGCAGTGCCACAAGCCTCGGATAGGTGGGTCATGAGGTCTCATTTCCAGGCACAGGTAAGAAAGCGCCTTCGTCGCAACCTGTTTTCATCAAAGTGAATGCCAACAGGAGAGTGGCCCAACATTGTTGTCCCCTGCTCTGTGACAGCCACCAGCAGGCCGGGAGCGATGGTGAAACCGGTGCCTTCCCTGACAACAGTCGCGTGTGGGAAGAAGACCATCGTTCCCCTCCTTCTTGCGCTGCATCGCAGACATCAGCTGAGTAATTCAGGAGCGTGCTCTGTGGTGTAGTACCATTAAGTTGAGGCTGCTTAGTTCAAAGAGCTTAAACGGTGGCACACCAGCTCACTTGGACCGGAGTAGGCAAAGGAGCGCTCCCGTGAAGAGTTCAGCCGACAGCCTGGCGAGCCTGGCAGCTTGCAGCAGAGAGCAGTTGACGGCAAACTGGTATTTGTCATGTTTTCCATTAGCACTGCTGGTGCCAGCGAGAATGTTTTTCCTTTGTTCCTCTTCTTACAATGCTCTAAACCAAACAGCTAACAAATGTCGAGTGCACGGCCAGAGTCAGATTATTTGGCACTTCCAAGTAACTCTTCAGTCAAGGTGCAGTAAGAACATCCTCGCAGCAGTGTCTGCTGAGGAAACTGTTCAGTGGTGTTTCTGCTGCTTTGACGTTCATTCCTCTGAGACCCAGACTGCACACTCAGTTGAACGGCACTGTATTCACTCACGTTGGGAGACTGCTTTTTGGCAACCAGACTGATGCTAAAAATAAAACAAACTACGCAAAACAAACAAAAAACCCCTCTGATCAATCCACAGTGTGAGTGTATTGCTTCAGAAAGTACTGTGTTATTTGCATATGCTTTTTAGTGTCTCTTCTGTGAGAAGAAAAATGGAGGGAAGTTTAATGTAGTATTTTTGCAATCATCTGTGCAAATCACCCCCAGACAATAGCAGTGGCACGCACAAAGTATAGAATCAAGTCTGGGAAATTCTCAGATATGGATCTCACCATACTAATAGAAGTCTCTTGTTATGAGGATATGGTTTAGTATACATCATGCTCAGAAAATAAACCTGAGGAGGATTCTAATTATCTTTATTTATTTAAAAGGTAAAGCCTGTATTTTGTTTTTCCTCCTTGATTTTTTTGTTGTTAAGTGGAAACTTTGAAGGCAGTCTGACCTTCAAAAAGGGTGCATGGGCACACATGTTTTTTAAAGTCCACACGTGGACTTTATTTTCCACAAGCGGAGTACTGCTGGTACCAAGCATGGGTAAAAAATGGTTAAAGGGATTTGCTGACAAAATATATCGTACTTTAAAAAGTTAATGCCTTTGGTGTTCCTTTTACCTTTGGGATTTTGCCCTCGAGTTCAGGTCTCAAAGCTTTTCTCTGCAGCTAGGATGGGTGGAAACCAATTTAAACATAAAAGCTGGAGGGGGGATGTGTGTGTGTCTCACAAACTCTCAGCTGCAGAAGATGGACATTTGATGACGAGCACGGCACACGGGCAGGACCCGGCGCTACTTGCGCCCGGGCAGGCGGCTCAGCCCCGGTGCCGAGGGGCGGCTCGG